>NC_030423.2:31057693-31065193 GCF_001660625.3 Ictalurus punctatus
ACATCAGCCCATCTGGCAACATCCGGCACCAACAACCACACCACAGTTAGAGTCTCAGAGATCAGACGTTTTCTTCATTCTGATGTTAGATGTGAACATTAACTGAAGCTCTTGACCTGTATCTTCATTTTATGCATTGTTCTGCTGCCACATGATTGGCTGATCAGATAACTGCATGAATGAGCAGGTGTACAGGTGTTCCTAATAAACTGATCCGTGAGTGTATGTGTGTATATATGTTGATCTTCTGTTAGCGTATATGTCTGTATAATTATGAGTTATGTCTGCTAGTCAAATGCAACATACTGTCCTCAATTAGTCTCAATGAACCAACTACTCAATTAAAGCTCAGCTTTGTAAAGAACCAAGAATTATGACATCACTTCCTGTCAAAGTTTTTATTTTTCCATCTACCCCAAATCACCTCTGAAGTTTCAAAGGAGGAAAGAGCGGGTGACTCAGAACTGCCAACAATAACAATCTGGAAAATAAATATTTCTTTTATATTTCTTCAGTAAAAAGCAGCATTTTTAAAGACGATGGCTTCAGGTGAGGAGCTTTTATATCACGCAGCACACTGCACACCTTTAATGTGGAGAAAATCCCCCGGAGAATACGCATCAGATTTACTTTTCTCATAAATTTAAAGTTCAATAATCTTACTTAGGCCTTCACACACACTTAGCCAAGCGTCTCACACACACACACACACACACACACACACACAGAGCTCAGCTGCTCCTTCCTCTCAGACAGATGGAGGCTTTTCATCTCGTTTTATTCTCCTCCGACAGAACGATGCTTATCTCTTACAGTTCAAACCCACAACTCTAAAATACTGAAGTGTGCCATCATAACACATACACACACACACACACACACACACACACACATATATATATAATATAAAATAATATAATGTAATGTAATGTAATGTAATAGAATAGAATAGTGATTAATTATACTAACGTGTGACCTGATCATCAGTAGTATACGGTACTTCACTATACTGTAGGTTTAACTTGTACAATAACGGTGTTGCGGTTCTACAGCGGGTTCCGTCCTGAGCGCGGGTAACTGCTCAGGTTCCGCAGGTTCTTCTCGTGTTTCTCCCCGTGTCCATGTGTAATTTCACACGTGGGTTTCCTCCGGGTTGTCTGTTTTTTTTCCCATCACGATTTCATCATAAACATTAATATTTCAGATTGTTTCTTTATTTACGTTGCAGGACAATAATGTATTAATAATATAAATAAAGATTGTCTACAAATTGTCCAGTTTGGAATTCATATATATAGTATATAACAATTATGACATCACTTCCTGTAGGTTTTTTCTTTACCCTACACTGTATAACATTCACCGTCTTGGCGTCCGGTTCACAGTACACAGTACGCTCCCTAAATAACAGTGTTATAGACACAACCTGGTGCCCTACATGTACACTAACCTACACATGTGACACTCAGCCACAGAAAAGACACAAACCCTTTTTTCAGTTCTCTAAGATCTGTGTGATTGTTAAAGTATTGGCACCCTTTGTCATATCTCAACCCGGCCAGGACTCAGTTTCCCAAGAAGCAACACTCACCTCCCATGCACGCATGCTCACCATCCCCGGAGTTCTAATCTCCCACACCTGTCACTAATCACACACACACTCTCTCCACTAGTATTTAGAGAGTCCTTCGCCAAATGTTCATTGCGAAGTATACGTTCAGTAGACTTGTTCTCTGCGTTTCCAAGCCTTTCACATTCGTTTGCTATCCTTGTTATCTCGACCTCTTTTCCCGTTTACGAGTACGCTTTCTGCCTGTCCCCTTGTGCTTTGTTTGTCTGACCCTGACCCTTGCTTGTTTTACGACTACATCTTTGGAACTACCCTTTACTACGCACCCACTTCTGCTTCTGTGCCAACTCCGGTTCGTGACAGAATACTTCGCCTTCCAATGGAAGCAGCGGGGGATCCATGTTGGCCACAAGCCATCGAGGGGCATTGGTCGGATGATCAGCGACCACGACCAACGTCTAGCCAACCTGACTGAGCAGGTAGCTAGTTTAAGTCAAGCCACTCCGTTCGCTGCGGCGGCGACAACGCATTTACCTCCCCCACCAGCGCCAGAGAAGTACGACGGAGATCCGGCACGCTGCCGGGGTTTCCTCCTACAATGCTCCCTGTTCTTCTCAACCTACCCAGACATGACGGAGAATCATAAGATCATCCATTTCATGGAACTTTTGACCGGGAAAGCTCTCCTCTGGGCCACCGCGGAGTGGGAACAGGGAGGAAACGTCACAAACACGTATGATCAACTGACAGCGCGATTCCATACAGTCTTTGATCACTTGCCAGACAACAGAGAGACTGGTGAGGAATTATTGTCCCTGAAGCAAGGATCACGCTGCGTGGCTGATTACGCCCTCGAGTTTCGCACTGTAGCAGCAAAAAGTGGATGGAATCAACCCGCTCTCAAAACTGTGTTTTGCCAGGGATTAAATGCCGACATCGTGACCAAACTGGCATGTCGCGATGATCAGCTAACACTCGACTCGCTGATTGATTTAGCAATTCCCCTGGATCAGCTCAAGAAAGCCTTCACAACTGCCCCCATTATCAAGCATCCAGACCCATCTAGACCGTTCATCGTGGAAGTCGACGTGTCACAGACCGGGGTAGGAGCTGTACTCTCCCAGCGTTTCGGAGAAAGGCCAAAGCTCCATCCAGTGGCCTTCTTTTCACGAAAGCTATCCCCCACTGAGAGAAATTATAATGTGGGCAATCGAGAACTCTTGGCCGTCAAATTAGCCCTTGAAGAGTGGCGGCACTGGTTAGAAGGAGCTACACACCCCTTCGTCATCTTCATTTTCACCAGGTTCCACTTCACCCTATCATATAGACCAGGATCCAAATACACAAAGGCCGATGCCCTGTCTTGTCTGGACCACACGGAATGTGTGAATGACCACGAGGAATATATCATCAACCCTTCATGCATCATCAATGCTCTAGAATGGGAACTGGATCAAAAATTGGTAGACATTCCCCAGTCACAAGTTCCAAAAACATGTCCCACAGGCAAACTATTTGTACCCAAAGAATACCGTCAGGAGCTCGTTATCTGGGCTACGGGAAAAGTACTGGTGGTCCAACATGGAGAGAGATATACACAGAGTGGTGGCATCCTGTTCATCATGCGCACAGAGTAAGGTACCTCTGACACTCCCCGCTGGAAAGCTCAAGCCCCTACCTGTACCGGAACACCCATGGTCACACATATCTGTTGACTTTGTAACTGACTTACCAAGATCCCAGGAAACACAACTGTTCTTGTCACAGTGGACCGATTCTCTAAATCAGTACGCTTCATCCCATTACCCGCTCTGCCCACCGCCTTTACGACAGCTGAACCCCTTTTCCAACACGTGTTCAGATATTTCGGCATTCCAGAGGAGATTGTCTGCGACAGGGGTCCTCAATTCACATCCAGAGTATGGTCCCGCTTTATGGAGAAGATGGGAGTTACAGTGAATCTCACCTCAGGTTATCACCCACAAGCCAATGGCCAAGTTGAACGAGTAAATCAGGAATTAGGCCGATTCCTCCGAACTTTCTGTGCCGCTAACCCCGAAGATTGGAGCAAGTTTCTGCCATGGGCCAAGTACGTCCAAAATTCTCTCCAACATTCTGCGACTGATCTCACCTCATTCCAACGCGTACTTGGATACCAACCCCCACTATTCCCATGGAATGCAACCCCCACAGAATCACCTGCCGTTGACCAGTGGTTTCTACATAGTGAACAAGTCTGGGCCGACACGCACCAATGTCTGAGACAGACCACATACACATACAAACGCAAGGCTGATCGCCACCGCAGTAAACATCCAAATTACCAACCCGGCGATAGAGTATGGTTGTCCACCAAGGACTTAAAGCAACCACATAGTTGTAAGAAGCTAACTCCAAGATACACTGGACCATTCAAGATCCTCAAGCGGATCAATGAGGTTATTTACCGTCTAGAACTACCACGCCACAGCCGCATCGGCCCCTCCTTCCACGAATCACATCTTAAACCAGTTATCAACGGACCTTTAGCCACAGAAGTGCCCTCTGAGACCCCCCCGTTTCCTCTGGAGATTGATGGACAACCAGCTTACTTAGTCAAGAAGATCATCAGCTCTAGACACAGGAGGGGCAAGCTGGAATATTTAGTCGAGTGGGAGGGCTACGAACCAAAAGAACATGCTGTGTCCCTAAACAGGACATACTGGATCTTCAGCTTATTAGAAATTTTCATGCATGTCATCCTGATCTCCCACGACCCCGGGGGAGACCAAGAAAGAACTCTGCTCCCGGAGTGAGCCCTTTTGGGGGGGGGGGGGGGGGGGGGGGGGGGGTTCTGTCATATCTCAACCCGGCCAGGACTCAGTTTCCCAAGAAACTGACTCAGTTTCTTATGGTGTCACGAACTCCGGTTCGTGACACCCTTGGCTTTATTTGGGCCTCTCTGGACCATTGGAAGAACCTTGCTTTGCCTCAGTATCAGTGATTCACTGTTTTCATTACAGAATTTTTAAAATTCAAGTAGTGTTAGTCATCGTGTCCATCACAATTCAGCACATTACATCCTCCAGAGAAACGTTCACCATGTGGAACAGGAACAGGAACCAGAGACTCAGAGATTTAATTCGAAGGTAGACCTGTTTATATCAGCGCTAGTGAGCTTATTAGTTTAATTCTTTATTTAAAAGGGATGTGATTTTTAGATAGTGAATTTATTCTGCACTTTAATTTCTGACTCCGTGGTTATGCTCCTTGTTCGTCCTGCTCCTTTCAGCCACTAGAACAACACTGTATACCAACTTACGTGTATTAGTGAAGAATGGTGGAATCAAGTTTTGATTCCTTATGAAAGTAAAACAAGCTTCACAGCTCCAGCTGAATCTCATTCAAGGCCAGGACTGAAAAAAGAACTGAATTCATCAGTCTGAAAATACTCACTGTATTTATGCAAGCTCGTTATTGGTGAATGTTCTTCCTCGTCTGAAAGGCAGTGTGCATTGCGCCTCTCTCTTTTGTTACAGAAGAAACAGATTAGGTATGTCAGTGTTTTATACATACAAAATGACAAAAAAAAAAGGAGATGAAGGAAAAATAGCAAAAGTCGAATTCCGGGTGTTTCTTTGCTAATCAGTGATGAGCTGTTTCTGCTAAAGCACATTTGCCAAATCTGAAAAAACCCCAGCAGACAGCCTTCGAGTTCATGAAAAGAGGAGAAAAATGAGTGCTATCGCTCTCTCCGGAAGAGCAGAGGAAGCTAAAACGGATAAAAAAGTGCTCATTGCAGCAAAAGTGGCAGGAACAAAAGAAATACAATCCTGTAAAGCGCTGAAACTTTAGAGCTCATGAAGCTCGTCTTACTGAAACTCGACTGCAGCTCGGCCCCGGCTTTCACACTGACACGTCCTCGGAAACACCAGAGGTGAAGCGCAGTGTGTGTGTGTGTGTGTGTGTGTGGAAGTTGCAAAAAAGCATAATAGAAGATGTTCATACATTTCCTATTCAGATTTCACACATGATCAGTCTCAGTTTAAAATAATGGATTCTTCAGTAATAAAGATGAGGAAAATGTCGGCCTTGTGTTGTGTAACTCACGACACCAGACGCAGTTCTTGTTAGGAGACGTTCCTCTCTGTGCTGTCGTGTTTTATAGACTCGGTAATAATGCAGCAGAACGACGCTGGGCGCTTTTTATGAGTCTCTAAGCACTTTGCAGTGGTTGAAAAGTTATTATGCTTTATTGATCTGGAGAGCGGAAATGTTTCTTGCAGAATGACGATCTGCAGACTGCTGGAGCTCAGCATGATCAGACCTCCTGGTTTCAAATGTGCCCTCATCCTCATCCCCGTGGTCTCTCAGAGTGAAGTTCTTTCACTGTAGACTTCACACACTATGGAACATCATTCAAGGACAATATTTAATACACAGCTGCTTATCTGGAGGAGTGAATATTTTATGGATAAAAAGATGAATAAAGGTAAAGTTTCTCTGTAAGAGCAGCAGACAAGCGCTGGGTCAGATTATCCTTCACACCGTGGACACGTTTTCATTACAGCAGAGCGCATCGAATTAACACACACACACACACATACACACACACACACATACACACACACACACATACGCACACACACACACACACACACACACACACACACACACACACACACACATACGCACACACACACACACATACACACACACACACACACACACACACACACACATCCGCGCGCACACACACACACTCACACACTGACTTTATCTGATTAATTCTACAAATCAACATAGTGAATTAAAAGGGTGATAAAAGATCTTTCCTAATCTGAATATGGAGCAGCTGCGTAAGCCGACTCAGGTTCGGGTTCTGCGTGTGCTACAGCTGTGAACTTCTAGGAGTGTTGTCTCTAATTTTCCAAAAAGTTAAACACAGCTAAGTTATATCATCAGTTTGAGGATGAAGAAAACACAGTGAGCCGTGAGTAGGAATAGCAAGGGTCCAATGTATTGCCCACCACACGAGATCCACAGAGTGGGACGCCCCAAAGTGATCTAAAACCCCCCGTTCCGGGGCTCCCTTTTCTACAGTTGAAACACCCCTGGTTTGCCCAAGTACCATTACATCTGATGTCTGGGTGATGTCCTGTCTGGGTTTTTAGCTTCTTTCCAATCTGGTTATTTTTGCCTCAGACTTCTCGAGAACTGTCGAGTTTGCATTTTAGGCGCTTTCGGCCTCGTCCCGTTCTCCTTCTGTTTTTTAAAAACACCCTCTGCTTTTAATGGCGTGTCTGAGCTGACTTTGAGTGAGGACATTTATCACCTGTGTGCTTTTTCTCCTTTTTCATGAGTAAGTGTATGATTTTTCTGCATTGACATTAACGTATGTAGGGTATGATTTCGAAATTGTTATTCTGATTACTCTGGTCTGTGTGTGTGTGAGTTCATGCTCTTGGGTGTGTGTGCTGTGTGTTGCACTTACTCTTTTTGGTCAGGCCCTAGGCCTTGCTATAATTGACTTTTAAGAGACTTTGTCTATAAGGAAGAGAGCGTGACTCTGTTCTTTCCCTCATTCTCAATAAATTCTCATCCTCAACATTTTATTTTCCTTGTGTTTTATTTTTATAATAAATTTCATCCAACAGGAGCTAACAGAGAGAGGAGGGATGCGACATGAACATCTGGACTGGTTGAAAAGAGATTCAGATACAGATGTTTCACAGTCCATGCTAAAGTCAAGGCCAGTGGATTCAGGGTTCTGATGTTGTCTCACCTGGATAGCACATGGTGTCCCACAAGGTTCTCATTCAGGCCCTCTATTGTTCCCATTTTCTCATGTTGTTTCAGGGGTTTTTTCTCGCCACTGTCTCCGATGTCTCGCTCAGTGAGGATCTAAATCCGCATCACATTTCTAAGCCAACGTGAGTCGAATATCGGTG
>NC_030423.2:31072693-31095193 GCF_001660625.3 Ictalurus punctatus
TGTGTGTGTGTTTGTGTGTGTGTGTGTGTGTGTGTGTGTGTGTGTGTGAGAGAGAGAGAGAGAGAGAGAGAGAGAGAGAGAGTAATGTACTCATACATTTCCCGCATACTGTATGGGGAGAGAGTGATGGATATTCACATTAAATCTCTACACTGACATTCTCTTTTTCTCACCACACCATTTCTGTTGTTTCTCTTTTCTCCCTCTTTCCATTTCCTTCTCTCTCTCCCTCTGTCTCTCTCTCTGTGTCTGTCTCTCTCTCTCCCTCTGTCTCTCTCTTTCTTTCTGTCTCTCTCTCTATGTCTGTCTCTCCTTCTCTCTCTCCCTTTGTCTCGCTCTTTCTGTCTCACTCTCCATTTTCTTTACTCCGTCTTTCTGGGGTTTTGCTTCATGACTTGCTGCTGTGTGTCTGTCATTGTTCTGCAAAACTACAGAAGCCCAGCTGGGACATTTACACACACACACACACACACACACACACACACACACACACACACACACACACACACACACACACACACACACACACATACAGTAGGACACATGCAGAGTGGTTACCTGGCTCACCAGGACTTCAGTGCATCAGGGCATCGTCTCACTAGGTGCACACACACACACACACACAAACACACACACACACACACACACACACACAAACACACACACACACACACACACACACACATTAGAACACATGCTGTGTGAGTGCTGAAGGCAACATGTGTGAGAGAGAGGTGGTGTGTGTTTTTTTCACAGAGAAAGAACATCAACCCTGTATGACACAAAATGACTCAGGAACACCAGCGCGTGCGTGCGTGCATGCGTGCACGTGTGTGTGTGTGTGTGTGTGTGTGTGTGTGTGTGTGTTATAAACGCAGCTTTTAAGCACTTACATAATTATTGCTCATTTACATTCTGAATCGCATCTTTTTTGTTGTGAGATCAAACAGTTACCATGGAAACCTGGGCATCATTTAAACTCTTACTTGGCTTTTGGCTAAATTTAATTACTACTTCCTCATTTCAGGAACATCGCAGTGATTTATTTTGTAACTGACGGGAGTGTGTGTGTGTGTGTGTGTGTGTGTGTGTGTCTGTGTGTGTGTGTTGCACAGTATGCATTTCAATTATGTTATTTGTGACACACAGTAAAAAAATTCTACCAACATTCCTCCAGAAAATTAATGAGATCTTACCTTCACCTGTCTCAGGTCTCAGTGAGCACACAGAGCGAGAGAGAGAGAGAGAGAGAGCGAGAGAGAGAAGAGAAGAGAACTCCACTTGTGTTCTAGGTGCTTGTGTTCTAGCTCATCTTGGGGAGCCCTGAGGCTCTCCGAGGTAGACAGGAGATGTGATCCCTCAGGTGGATCCTGGGCTGACTCCGGGCTCTCGTCTCGCCTGGACAGTCCCGCTGCACCTCCCTCAGAGCCTCCTCATCCGGAGCAGCTCACTGTCTCACCTCCACGTGGAACACGCTGCAGATACCTGAGATATCAGGATACGTTCATGCTAGTGCTGGGAGGTACGACAGAAATATCATAACACGATTATGAAAGACATTTCTCCTAAACACGATATGCATCATGAAATACTATATATCGTAATTCACTCACACATCACACCTGAGCAGCAGCACTGCAGCTCCGCGTTTAAAACCTGCTGAATGACTTCCTTTCATGTCTACAGAAATACTCTTCATTTACATTTTTATTTAAAAAGAACTATTTAACATGTTTAACTGTCAACACTGAAAATGAGAAGATCATTAAACACCTGTAAAAACTTTAACATTTTACAATTTTAAAGATGAAGTGTAAATTGTGACATTAGATAAGCAGCTGCCGGTCAGTCTGTATTGATAAGAAAAAAAGACATCAGGAGATCATGACGTAACTTCTCCATCCGTACATCCACCCGTTTTCTGTAAGAATTATCTTGCACAGGGTCGTGTGGAGTCTGTCCCACAGGGTACCAACCCATCACTGGGCACAGTCACACACACTCACACACTACAATTTAGAGCTGCTAATCAGCCCACAGCGCAGGTCTGTAGACTGGAGGAGGAAGCCGAAGTACCCGGAGGAAACCCCCGAAGCACGGGGAGAACATGCTAACTCCACGCACACCCGGTGGAGGTGGGAATCGAACCCCCGACCCTGGAGCCGCGAGGCAAACACGCTAACCACTAAACACTAGGATGCATATCCTACAACCCCAATTCCAAAAGCGTCGGGACAGTATGGAAAATGCAAAAAAACAAACAAACAGTGTGATTTGATAATTCAGTTCACGCCGTGCTATATTGAAAACACATTATTACCACATTATCTGTTGTTTTACTTTGTCAATTTAATTTATATTTGACAATATACACTCATTTCAAATCTGATGACTGCAACACACTCCAAAAAAGTTGGGACAGTCAACTGTTTACCGCTGAGTAACATCACCTTTTCTTTTAATAACACTTATTAAGCTTTTGGATGCTGAGTGAAGTTTAGTGAGCAGAATTTACCGTTATATGTTTCCCCAAAAGGTGTACATATCTTTCGGCATTAATGCTGTGAGTTACCTATACAATGGACACTGACACGCCACATACCATGGGCACTGACACGCCCCCATACCATGGGCACTGACACGCCCCCATACCATGGGCACTGACACGCCACATACCATGGGCACTGACACACCCCCATACCATGGGCACTGACACGCCACATACCATGGGCACTGACACACCCCCATACCATGGGCACTGACACGCCCCCATACCATGGGCACTGACACGCCACATACCATGGGCACTGACACGCCCCCATACCATGGGCACTGACACGCCACATACTATGGGCACTGACACGCCCCCATACCATGGGCACTTACACACCCCCATACCATGGGCACTGACACGCCCCCATACCATGGACATTGACACGCCCCCATACCATGGACACTGGCATGCCCCCATACCATGGGACACTGACACACTTGTCCAAACTTTTTTGGAATTGGGGTTGTACATGTGACATGTCAGAGTGGTAATGCAGTGTAACACAATTAGTAACAAAAAGTAACACAGCAGGGACTATATTCAGTGGAAGGACAGGAAATGTGCCATCATTTGTAGATTTATGGACAACTGGTTCAAGCAAAACTTGAACAGAAACTGAACCAGAAACAGTTACTCAATGAATGGAAGTTCACCTGCGGAGGCGTGTGGAGGACAGGTGTGTTCACATTAAACACTGATCTGATCTGAGTGAAGTATCACAAGCCCGTAATGTGAATGAAGAGATATTCTCATGACCAGTGAGGACAGTGATGTAAACTGGCTCATAAACCATAAAGCTCCAAGATATACCTCATCTCCATCCTCACAGCCACCACATTACTGTCCACTGCTGCCTCTGTACCTGCTCACTGCTCCCAGCACTCATTAATAAAACCCTAAGGTACTTAAACTCCTCCACCGGGGTTGCGTTTTTCTTCGTTATGTGGAAATGTGTGTCAGCGTTCTGAAGCTCGGTCTCACACTTGAAGTTGGATCTCTGTGCAATTACACCAGAACTCTTCAGGATCCGGCCTCAATTAGGATCATGTCATGACAGGAGGACGTGTGTCATCTAATAATCTACAACACAGGTTTCCTGGAGTACCCCTGGAGAACCGCCGTCCCATTCAAACTGAGAATGTTAAAGAAGCAGAGCAGAGTGAAGTTTACCACCACTGATTACAGTAACGGCTGGAACTGATCAGACAGAAAGAGGACACACGGACAAACCTCACACGTGAGGGATCAAGGTCCGGCTGAAATCCACAAACACAAACATCAAACAAACAAATGTGAGAAAAAGTTAAACACGTAGAAGGAGACGTCTCTTCTGCAAACAAGTCTAACCTTTCTTTTTACTAATGTGGTACTGGAAATACCCTTTAAATACACTTCAAACAGGAAGGAAGCCATCGAAGAAAAAATATTTCAGACATGTGACCTTGCTGTGACCTTCAACATGTTTGGATCCATTCCAAAACCTAATCAGTTCATCTGCTGGTTAGATTGATAACTCCATCTAAATCCTACAAACATTCAACCACTCGCTCTTCAGATACCACCCTAACGAGGATCTCTGATGGACAGACAGACTGAGGAACAGACAGACAGGGGAACGGACAGAGGAACAGACACACAAGGGAACGGACAGAGGAACAGACAGACAGAAGAACAAACAGAGAGAAGAACAGAGAGAGGAACAGACAGACGGGGGAACAGACAGAGAGGGAAACAGACGGGGAACAGACAGACAGACGGGGAACAGACAGACAGACGGGGGAACAGACAGACAGACGGGGGAACAGACAGACAGACAGGTGAACAGACAGATGTATGGATGTCAGCAAAAACCCACACAGTGTACTATGAAGTGGAAATGGAAAATGTGTTCGTGTTCTCCTGCTCTAACATTCCCACTTTAACAACTTAAAGTTATGTTAATGAACAGCAGGTGTGTTAAGAGGTGTGTTAGAGCAGGAGAACATTAACATTTGCAGGACACAAGGTTCTCCTGGACCAGCACTTGGAACCGGTGATGTACAAGCCTGTGGTCTGATAAGCTAAATAGTGCAGAGATAAGCTGGGCTTGAGAACGCTCACCAGGACTGATCACTGGAGCAATGTGGGTTTGATTGATCCTGTTCACACACTGGGATTAATCTGAAGAGGTGGTGTAGGTGGACCTCCATCAGCATGGTCTGTGTGAGGGTCATGTTTCCCGTAGCTCAGCAGCAGTATGGTTTCCTGTTAACGGAACTTATCTCGTGTTCTTAACCTCGGCCCTGAGCAGGCATCGAACCCACGTCATGTTCCTCTGAGTTCAGTTTCACAGAAGATCACAAAATCATCAAAAGGTTTATGGAGTGATATTAATAATGAAATAAAATTAGATTTATGTAAATGATATAAATGTAGATTTTAATTCCAATGAGAACAAATTCAGGTCTTCTGCTGGTGTTTTAGATTATTGCGAATCTCTCTGACAGTTTCAGTATTATTATTATTATTATTATTATTATTATTATTATTATTATTATTATTATTATTTGCTGATGTCTTTGTGTTGCTTCACTAAAAGTAAAGGTGGGTAATTTTACTCGGTAAAAGTAAAGCAACTTTGAATAAAATTCAAGTAATTATTTAGTTAAGATAAAAGCTGACGTACTTCATTAATGTATGTGGATGTAAAATAAAAGTCTGTGAATTCTCAATCACTTTTCTTTGTTATTAATTTAATCGTGTGTGTGTGTGTGTGTGTGTGTGTGTGTGTGTGTGTGTGTGTAGAACATACAGAAAGGTCACACACTCACACACAAGTGCTGATTTCAGTATGAATGAACTCGCACACTTTATTCACTCGTTATTTAAAGGCCGCTTGAATAATCGCTCCATTAAACAGCCGTATTTAGAGAGAGGGTTAATTAAAACGCTTTAAGTCTGTAATGGCACTGAGCTATTGGTTTTAAACCAGATTAAAAACTAGTGTATGAACCCCAGACATTTAAGATGTGCTGTATATAATATATATTACGAGATCTAATGGCTAATGACATTAAACAGATTGTTCTGGGTTCAACAGCCGCAGTCCTTCCACAGAAAGGTCGTAGGTTTTAATGAAATTACCGACACTCCATCTCGCAGAACCTCACTGCCATTTCTGTGTGTCAGGATCTCATAATGCAGGAGCTACAGATGACAAAACACACCTTGTACTGTCATAAAAATAGCAATATGTCACAGAGCTGCGCTGAAGATGTAGAGAACAGAGTCCGTAGCATTAGAGGTTTCTGTCAGAGGAACAAATCATGATCCTGGAGGAACAGGTAATGAAATTTCCCCTTCTGCTTTAATAAGATGAAAGAGAAGTAGATTCTGGAGCTGGGCAAGTTTTCCTGACGCAGAAGAGCGATGTCATGGAGAAGAAAAACACGCAGCGCTTTGTACTTGATGGTAAAAATGTTTGTGATGTAAAGAACGCTGACTCTTACGCAGCCCGGTTTTGCTGTCAGAGACAAAACTCGAGTCGGGATGGCCGATGTTAGGTGTTAGAACCTATTCTGTTTAGTCGCACAGAGACCAAACACAGTCGAGAGCAATGTTCTCTCGGTGTGAGTAAATCCGTATGAGTCCTGCTCCGTTATCTCCGTTATGTTGGACCCTTCGCACAGTGAGCTTCAGCGCTACCAAACATCCTAATGGACAGAAAAATGATCCTACAAACACAAGCTCAGTTTGATGAACGGACCTTCAGGTCCAGACTCCATCCTGTGACTATTAAACTGTCATTCGTGTTCCTCACTGTGTGCTTAATGTATTCATATACACTAACTCTACACGAGTGTGTGATTTGAGACACTCAGAGAGAGAAAGTGAGACAGAGAGGGAGAGTGAGACAGACAGGGGGAGTGAGACAGAGAGGGAGACAGAGAGAGAAAGTGAGACAGAGAGAGAAAGTGAGACACAGAGAGGGAGAGGGAGACAGACAGGGGGAGTGAGACAGAGAGGGAGAGTGAGACAGAGAGAGAAAGTGAGACAGAGAGGGAGACAGAGAGAGAAAGTGAGACAGAGAGAGAAAGTGAGACACAGAGAGGGAGAGGGAGACAGACAGGGGGAGTGAGACAGAGAGGGAGAGTGAGACAGAGAGAGAAAGTGAGACAGTGTGGGAGAGTGAGACAGAGAGAGAAAGTGAGACAGACAGGGGGAGTGAGACAGAGTGGGAGAGTGAGACAGAGAGGGAGAGTGAGACAGACAGGGGGAGTGAGACAGAGACGGAGAGTGAGACAGACGGGGGAGTGAGACAGAGAGGGAGAGTGAGACAGACGGGGGAGTGAGACAGAGAGGGAGAGTGAGACAGACGGGGGAGTGATACAGAGAGGGAGAGTGAGACAGACGGGGAGTGAGACAGAGAGGGAGAGTGAGACAGACGGGGGAGTGAGACAGAGAGGGAGAGTGAGACAGACGGGGGAGTGAGACAGAGAGGGAGAGTGAGACAGACGGGGGAGTGAGACAGAGAGGGAGAGTGAGACAGACGGGGGAGTGAGACAGAGAGGGAGAGTGAGACAGACGGGGGAGAGTGAGACAGACGGGGGAGTGAGACAGAGAGGGAGAGTGAGACAGGCAGAATTTGTGCCTTTCAGCCGGTTCAGGCCTGCAGGAAGCTCTGAACTCTGGATCTCAGCGCAGGGTTTGATATTTCAGTGTCGAGCTGAATGGAGCGAGTGATATTTCAGTGAGAGATATAAATAGTACAGCAGTGAGAATGTACAGTACAGTTACAGCACACTGCATTCAGCTCAGAACACACACCGACACACACCGACACACACCGACACACACCGACACACACAGACACACACCTACACACACCGACACACACCTACACACACCGACACACACAGACACACACCGACACACACCTACACACACCGACACACACCGACACACACCGACACACACAGACACACACCGACACACACCGACACACACCGACACACACCGACACACACAGACACACACAGACACACACAGACACACACAGACACACTGAGAACCTAGAGCTGAACATCTCTTTGTATCTGTAACTCTCTACTCACCAAACACACAGTGTCGAGTAATATCACTACTAATCCCTTTGTGTGTGTGTGTGTGTGTGTGTGTGTGAGAGAGAGAGAGAGAGAGAGAGAGAGAGAGAGAGAGAGAGAGGCATGACTTATGGAATATATACAGCTAACACTGATATGGAGGAAGTCTTGTGTCCAGAGTCTAACAGACTGATGGTCATTTCATGTCCTGAAGCTCGTCCTGAGAAGTACAACAGAAAGACGTTCCCTATCGTTACGAATCCAGACGATGCGACAGACGTCTTCAGGGTGGGAGGGGCATACTCTCTCTCCCTGTCAATCACAGTGACATCAGGTAATCGTAGGCCACTGAGGAGCCCCGCTGAGGCTTGGTGAAGTTCAGGAGCAGAGTTTTGAGGTTTGTATCTCTAAGTGTTGTTAGATTTGGAGTTTGATGACTGATCAGGAAACGTGAATTAAATAAACACTGTAATTCTCAAATGGAAATATTTACTGACTTCACCTCCTCCTCACTCATCACGTTTTATCCTATGAAGGCCCTGATTAGGATTAATTATATGTTACGTATATGTATATCCATTTCCTGACCTGTGTTGGTGTTGAACGTTCCTCTGGGTGATGGATAATTAACAGAACTTAATTCTGAGTTTCTGGAGACTCAGTTAAACTTTTTAAGGATATACATTTATTTGCTTTTACAAACAGTTTTCTCTTAACCTCCATTAAATATTCATCACTTACAAATGTCCTCCTTCTTCTTCCATTCTTTCTTTATCTCTAATATTCACTGATTGGCAGTGTGCAGGAAGTTTTCTTTTGTCTTCTTTCTCTACATCCACTTTCAAGCTCTTTTTATACCTCACGTCTATCCCGTTCCTTTCATTCCTCTCCCAATCTTTATTTTCCCCAAACAATTTTTCCTTCTTTGTTCTTTTTGAATTGCTTTCAGGGGAAGAAGTTTTGCTTCTTGCCATTTTTCTTCTTCACTGGTCTTTGAGAAGGTCCGTGCGATCGCTCTTCCATCCACCCCCCCCCTCCTCTCTCTCTCTCTCTCTCTCTCCTTCTCTCTGTCTCTCTCTCTCACTCACTGTTAGTCATATGAGTGGAATCATTGATGTACCTAATGGACTAATGAGGTGAATAAAGCAGTGCTGTGTCGGTACAATGGAAATGTCACACGCTGAGCTGTAATTTGACTTTGAGAGACACTAAAGGGCGTCTCTGCCACAGCCGGGCATTTTTTCTCTTCACCTTTATCTAAATGTCACTCGTGCTGCGGAGCAAGCGAGCGATCACTACACTTTACCGACTTTAAGGGTCTGACTTTGCCAGTTTTGGTTTCCATAAAGAAGTGCAGGAAGGTCACGATGAAAAAGAGCATACGGATTTCAGAGAACAGAGTGCCATTTTCTTAAAGCTCGTAGACTCAATGGGACGTCTTTGAAGAAATCTCTTCAATAAAAATATCAAAAGTCACAGACCTTTCTCTCATTAATTCCTCTTAAAGTGCTTTTTCAGATATTACCTTTCATGTACTATGTATCGTATAGAACTGTTTGTGAATGTAAAAAGTCTGCAAAGTTAAAAAAAATTAAAGCGCAGGACAAAAGGAGTTAGTGACTCCCAAAAGAAGGAAGCGATTCTGAACATCTGAACCGAGTCATTAGTGATTCCAGGCTCACTTCCTGTACTAACCTACGTAGGTTTGTAACAAAAAGCCCCGCCTCTCGTCTTCACTGTCTGCTCGCGAGCGTGTACTTTCACTCGTCCTCAAACACTCCAGTTGCGGTTGCGTCCTGAAAGAGTTAGGTTCCTGATGTCACCATGTCTAGAAGACGTTGTACTCTGTGCTGCAAAAGCAAACCCACTTTTCACTGACTCCCAAAGGACGAGGATGTAAAGCGTCAATGGTTAGAATTCATTTTAAAACGATATCACAGCAGTTCAACTCCCACCTTCGTTTGTGTTCCCGTCATTTCACTGATGACCGCTTGTCAAATCCAGCTGAAGTCAACGCGGGATTGGCGAAATGATTATTTATAAAAGACGGGGCCGTATTGTGCCTCTGGATCACAACCTGTCACTATGATTCATTATTTATGTATAAACATATATATATATATATATATATATATATATATATATATATATATACATATATATATATATATATATATATATATAATTTATATTTTTTCTACCGAGTGTTCCAAATGCATGGTTTTGTGTTGTTTATGTGCATAGCCAGTGCACAGCTGTTAGCCTGTTAGCTCTTAGCCTCTGCTAACTGGCTAACGCACATTATTGCCAAATTACATATAAACGTACCAGTGAGAAATGTCCTGTTCTTGCCGTACTTGAGATGGTGGTTTGGGTTGATCTTCTGATGTACACTACCGGACTCGGGCTCAAATCGATAAGATAAGACATTGTGGATCTTTCCTTTAAACCAGCGTTCACCAACCTGGTTCCTGGAGATCTACCTTCCTGAAGACTTTAACTCCAACCACACTGGTGCCCACCGGACCATCCAATCACTGCCTTAAGAAGTTCTTGATCAACTAAAACAGGTGAGTGATCAGATAATCAGATTTTGATCAGTTAAAACAGCTCTTGGATGGAGATGAAACCTGCAGGAAAGTAGATCTCCAGGAACAGGGTTGGTGACCACTGCTTTAAACCAAAGCCAAAGAAAATTAACATTTTTGAATATTTAATATTTTGGATTGAGAGCTCAACACACTAATTGCTTTTTGGAGATGCAGGAAGTCACATATTTCTTTCAGGGTCATCTCAGAAAATGCTTTTGATGCGTTTAAACCAAACATTCCAGCTGAAATTGCTTCATATTTCTGGATGAGCTGGAGGCGAGGCTGGGCGTTTCATTCCCATGTGGATAGACATCTCTGTGAATTTACAGCCAGATGTTTCCTCTTGTGTCTTGTGGGAAGCGTTTTTGCCCAGCACCGCTACATGCCGTGTTCATTTGTCTGTGAAATGATGGACGCTTTGGAAGAGTCTCTGAAACATGTAGTCAGTATGGGTCACATCACACTGTCCTCATGGGGAGCCTGTTAGCAGAAGAAGGAAGAGAAGGAGAACCTTATGGTGCAGGCTGATTAAGCACGCTGTTATAATGAGGGATAAACCTTCCTTTATGAGCAGCATCATAAGGCAGGTAGTGTCCTGGAGATAAATACTTTATTCAATCAGATTCTCGACGTGCAATTAGTCTCGATAGAGTCTTGAACTTTTCGTCAATAAACATGGCAGGGAAATCTACTTCCACAGACAGATGACTGACCACAGACCGTTTCTCACAGCCTGTTAGTAAGGTGACATTATACTGTTCACTCCCCACTAACTGCTTTAACAGAAAACTCCTTAATCATTATTACTGTTGGGATCTGTGAACTGGTTTTTTTTTTTCAGTCCAGTATCTGTATTTTTTTTTCCATCATGTCTCTGAGTTCATGATTCAGTGGCGTGAGGAGAACCAATCAGATTGCAGCATTCAAGATCCTGAAGGTTAAGGCCAGAAAAGTGCAAAAGATGTCTGATCCTTTGTATCCTGCGAACGGAGCCTCTCTCTCCGTAGCTGATTGAATGTCAGTGCAGCGTATCACACGCCAGTAACAATCCCGTAAATCATTTCAGAACATTTAGGAAAATTTCCTCAAGGGTCATTCATGACATTTAGGAGCCCAAATTGACTTACTTACAATACTTCATCAGAAGACATCTAAAAATGTATGTTCTGTATATTCCATGTATAGTTTCTGCATCCTCTACACAGCAAGAAGCTATATATTCTTCAGAAATAAACATGTGATCATGTGCTAGCTAGCTAGTCAAAGGGAGAAAATGTATTTAGCTGTATTTACATTAACGTGTTGTAGCACTGCCACATATACAGGTATGTCCATGTTTTAAATACCTGTGTGTTTAATTATTGTAATTGATGGTACATGTTAATTATTAGCACCGTCTTGTTGCCTCCATCAACACTGTGTTTGGCTCCAGCGTGCTTGTGTTATCGCGAGACTCTATGTGGGCGCAGCGCCGGTTCCTCATCACGTAATGGTGCATATTGGTTACGGAAGTAAACGTAGGGGAAAGACAGCAGAAAGAGCGTGCTCAACTCAGGAATTAAAAAACGCTGTGGATTATCGTCACATTCCTTAAAGGACATCGCTGCTGAAGGAACATGGGTTTCCTTTTCCGCTGAGAAACGGGTGAGGACGATCCGGAAAAGACTATAATCCATGGTGTATATTTCTTAAAAGGACTTTGGTGGTGGGTTTATTGTATACATTGTATGGCTTGTTTTTGTATAAAACACAGCATACTTGGTGGATGTTACTGGTGGTGTTTGGTGTGCTTTTTCTATACGCTGTTGGATCTCCACTGAATCCAGCGCCTCCACAAGGTGAGCTGTTAGAGTCAGCACTGAGCTTTTTATTTAAACTGCAACACAATTAAAATACATCAAAAGACTCCATTCACAGCGTTAGTGTTCATTTGTTACTGCTGTCATGAATGTTTATGTTCTTCTGCCTTTTTTTTCATTTTCTTTTTCAAAGAGATGCATGTACTTCATCAAGATCCTCCCAAGGAACATCTCCGACTAAACCTTGAAGTCATTAAAAAATTCATAAAAAATTAAAGACAATTAAAACAATAATAATAATCTCCTGTATATACAGGAGGCCTCCTGGTGTCTTCTGGGTTTGGGTCTGGTGTCCATCACGTACAGCAGGAAACGGTCCTGTTCTTAGGGCTCTGCTGTTTAAAAAGTAAAAGTTGAGGAACATTATGGAGGTTTGTGAGGTGGTGTGAAAGTGGGAATGAGGCATGAGTCATTAGCGACACGAAGCAGAAGACGGAGTAGACGGCATTTCTGGCCAGCGTTTCACGCCCTTTCAAAAGGCAGTTAATTTTTTAAGGTTCCTCATTTTGGGTCTGTGTATCTTTTCCTATGAAAGCAGTCCCATAAATTCACTTTAATTAAATGTTTTGGAGCTTAAAATTGCAATTTGTTTTTCAAACGCTCATAAAAATCCCATAAGGTGAACAGAATTATGAGATAAAAGGATAAACACACTGCTGCCTTCAAGTTTGGCCAAAAAAAAAGGATTAAGAAATGAGGGGTTTTTTTCATGCTGTTTTCCACATAACACACAGTAATTACTGAGAACCTGAAATCACCTGAGAACCTGGGATTACCTGAGAACTGCCTCCTGAGTGGAACACAAAGATGGTGCGTGTTAAACTCTTCATGTTTTGTGATTAATTAAATGTTAAAAGAGTTGTTTGGATTTGTATAAATTGTCAGTATAACCACAACTCACTGACGTTCTCACACTTAACCAGTGGTTGAGAGGAGAACCCTGAGGAGAACACAGTGGTTTGAGGAGAACACAATGTTTTGAGGAGAACCCTGAGGAGAACGCAGTGGTTTGAGGAGAACCCTGAGGAGAACGCAGTGGTTTGAGGAGAACCCTGAGGAGAACACAGTGGACACAATAGAACAGAATATTCAGATTTTTTTCCCAGGACTTTTCTGACTTTCTAGACCTGAACATAAAAGTGTAAAAAAAAATTGCACTAAAGAATTAGAAAGCCTTTCAGACTGTAGGACCAGACTGTGTGTGTGTGTGTGTGTGTGTGCATGTGCGTGTGAATGACACTGAATGTCTAAAAGAAGCCAACGACTAACAATAACTGACTCGTATCCAATAGCAACCGCCATGACCTTCCATCGACTAAGTGTCTCGTCGCTGTTTGAAGTTGCGGCTGACTAAACGCTGGAAAAACGCCAGAAATGACAGAGAGGAAGACGAGTAATTGAAGCTCTCGGGAGTGAGCCACTTCATCTCACACTGAGAGCACACTACACCACTTTAACCCGGGGTTTAATTCACACACTGTGTGGGTCCAAATACCCCAGTGTAGTGACGGGGACGCTACACTGTAAAAACGCCACCGAGGTCCTGACTCTCTGTGGTCATTAAAAATCCCAGGACACTTATGGTAAAGAGTAGGGGTATAACCCCGGGGTCCTGCCCAAATCCCCCACTGACCCTTATCCATCACCTCCTAATAATCTCCATCTCTGAACTGGCTTCATCACTCTCTCCTCCCCACTAATAGCTGGTGGATGCTACACACCACTGTTGGCTGAGGAGACCCCCCCCCCCCCCCCCAAAAAAAAAAAAAAACTATGTAAAGATCTATGTAATGTGTCTAGACAACTAACTAACAACCTTATACTCTACTCTATACCCCCACTTCACCCCCCCCCCCCCCACACACACACACCATCCATACCATCCATCATACACCCTATATGCCATTCTATACCCCCCCCCCCCCACACACTCCATCATACACCCTATACTCCACTCTATACCCCCCTCCCCCATACACACTCCATCATACACCCTATACTCCACTCTATACCCCCCCCCCCCCACACACTCCATCATACACCCTATACTCCACTCTATACCCCCACTCCCCCCCACACACTCCATCATACACCCTATACTCCACTCTATACCCCCACTCCCCCCCACACACACTCCATCATACACCCTATACTCCACTCTATACCCCACTCCCCCCCCACACACTCCATCATACACCCTATACTCCACTCTATACCCCCACTCCCCCCCCACACACTCCATCATACACCCTATACTCCACTCTATACCCCCACTCCCCCCCACACACACTCCATCATACACCCTATACTCCACTCTATACCCCCCTCCCCCACACACACTCCATCATACACCCTATACAACACTCTATACCCCACCCCCCCACACACACACTCCATCATACACCCTATACTCCACTCTATACCCCACTCCCCCCCCACACACTCCATTATACACCCTATACTCTACTCTATACCCCACTCCCCCCACACACACTCCATCATACACCCTATACTCCACTGTATACCCCCACTCCCCCCCCACACACACTCCATCATACACCCTATACTCCACTCTATACCCCCACTCCCCCCACACACACTCCATCATACACCCTATACTCCACTCTATACCCCACTCCCCCCACACACTCCATCATACACCCTATACTCCACTCTATATCCCCCTCCCCCACACACACTCCATCATACACCCTATACAACACTCTATACCCCCACTCCCCCCACACACACTCCATCATACACCCTTTACTCCACTCTATACCCCACTCCCCCATACACACTCCATCATACACCCTATACTCCACTCTATACCCCCACTCACCCCACACACACTCCATCATACACCCTATACTCCACTCTATACCCCACCCCCCCCCCCACACACTCCATCATACACCCTATACTTCACTCTATACCCCACTCCCCCCATACACTCCATCATACACCCTATACTCCACTCTATACCCCCCCACACACTCCATCATACACCCTATACTCCACTCTATACCCCACTCCCCCCACACACTCCATCATACACCCTATACTCCACTCTATACCCCCCCACACACTCCATCATACACCCTATACTCCACTCTATACCCCCACTCCCCCCACACACACTCCATCATACACCCTATACTCCACTCTATACCCCCACTCCCCCCCCACACACACTCCATCATACACCCTATACTCCACTCTATACCCCCACTCCCCCCCCCACACACTCCATCATACACCCTATACTCCACTCTATACCCCCACTCCCCCCCCCACACTCCATTATACACCCTATACTCCACTCTATACCCCACTCCCCCCACACACTCCATCATACACCCTATACTCCACTCTATACCCCCCTCCCCCACACACACTCCATCATACACCCTATACTCCACTCTATACCCCCACTCCCCCCACACACACTCCATCATACACCCTATACTCCACTCTATACCCCCCTCCCCCACACACACTCCATCATACACCCTATACTCCACTCTATACCCCCACTCCCCCCACACACACTCCATCATACACCCTATACTCCACTCTATACCCCACTCCCCCCCCACACACTCCATCATACACCCTATACTCCACTCTATACCCCCACTCCCCCCCCACACACTCCATCATACACCCTATACTCCACTCTATACCCCCACCCCCCCACACACACTCCATCATACACCCTATACTCCACTCTATTCCCCCACTCCCCCCCACACACTCCATCATACACCCTATACTCCACTCTATACCCCACTCCCTCCACACACACTCCATCATACACCCTATACTCCACTCTATACCCCACTCCCCCCCCACACACTCCATTATACACCCTATACTCCACTCTATACCCCACTCCCCCCCACACACTTCATCATACACCCTATACTCCACTCTATACCCCACCCCCCCCCCACACACTCCATTATACACCCTATACTCCACTCTATACCCCACTCCCCCCCACACACACTCCATCATACACCCTATACTCCACTCTATACCCCCCCCCCGCACACTCCATCATACACCCTATACTCCACTCTATACCCCCACTCCCCCCACACACACTCCATCATACACCCTATACTCCACTCTATACCCCCACTCCCCCCCCACACACACTCCATCATACACCCTATACTCCACTCTATACCCCCACCCCCCCCGCACACTCCATCATACACCCTATACTCCACTCTATACCCCACTCCCCCCGCACACTCCATCATACACCCTATACTCCACTCTATACCCCCACTCCCCCCACACACACTCCATCATACACCCTATACTCCACTCTATACCCCACTCCCCCCCCACACACTCCATCATACACCCTATACTCCACTCTATACCCCACTCCCCCCCCACACACTCCATCATACACCCTATACTCCACTCTATACCCCACTCCCCCCACACACACTCCATCATACACCCTATACTCCACTCTATACCCCGCCCCACACACACACTCCATCATACACCCTATACTCCACTCTATACCCCACTCCCCCCACACACACTCCATCATACACTCTATACTCCACTCTATACCCCCCCCACACACACACTCCATCATACACCCTATACTCCACTCTATACCCCCACCCCCCCCCACACACTCCATCATACACCCTATACTCCACTCTATACCCCCACTCCCCCCACACACACTCCATCATACACCCTATACTCCACTCTATACCCCCACCCCCACCCCCGCACACTCCATCATACACCCTATACTCCACTCTATACCCCACTCCCTCCACACACACTCCATCATACACCCTATACTCCACTCTATACCCCACCCCCCCACACACACTCCATCATACACCCTATACTCCACTCTATACCCCCACTCCCCCCCACACACACTCCATCATACACCCTATACTCCACTCTATACCCCACTCCCCCCCCACACACACTCCATCATACACCCTATACTCCACTCTATACCCCACCCCCCCACACACACTCCATCATACGCCCTATACTCCACTCTATACCCCCCCCACACACACACACTCCATCATACACCCTATACTCCACTCTATACCCCCACTCCCCCCCCCCACACACTCCATCATACACCCTATACTCCACTCTATACCCCACCCCCCCACACACACTCCATCATACGCCCTATACTCCACTCTATACCCCACTCCCTCCACACACACTCCATCATACACCCTATACTCCACTCTATACCCCCCCCGCACACTCCATCATACACCCTATACTCCACTCTATACCCCCACTCCCCCATACACACACATACACAAATTAGAGACTAATCACTGCATGACGGGGCACGTTCTTAACATGCTGCCACTTTACAGTATGTGTGTGTGTGTATGTGTGTGTGTGAGAGAGAGAGAGAAAGAGAGAGAGAGAGAACAAGAAGAACAATTACATGACATTAGTGTAACCCAGGAAATGTGGGCAGAGTGTGGGTGGAGAGTCAGATTTAATGTTGATATTAGTGTGATTGTGAAAATCTCCTGTAGTGTACTACGCATTAGGGAACAAAGTGGACAAGGGTTAAACATGATCACTGAGATGCAGCAGGGGCGTGGTTCGGTGCATGGGCTGAGGTCTGAATCTGTTGGGGGGGTTAGTATGAGTTGGTGAGGTTAGTATAATACTGAGATGGTGGATTAGAGGGTGGGGTTAGTATTAAAGGGTGGCGATAGGGTGATGTGGAGCAGGGTTAGTATGAGTGGGTGGGGTTAGCATGGGTGGAAATCCGTGGAGTCATTCATAATTACTCCACATAATGACACCCACTCATAATGACACCACTGTCCATGGAGTCATTATGAGTGGGTGGGAACAGGCTGATGAAGGGGGTTTGTATGAGGTGGTGGGGTTATTATAATTGAGTGGGGCTAGTATTAGTGGGTGGGGATTGGGTGATGTGGGTGGGATTATTATGAATGTGTGGGGACAGGGTGATGTTGGGGGTTTGCATGAGTCGATAGGGTTAGAATAAGTGGGTGGGATTTGTATTACTGGATGAAACCAGGGTGATATGTGGGGGTTAGTATGAGTGGGTGGAGTTTTGTATGAGTGGGTGAGGTTATGGTGCTGTGGTTGTGAGGGCCTTGCTTAGTGTGCCGAGTGGCGGGGTTATGGTGATGAGGGGCGGGGTTATGGTGATGAGGGGCGGGATTAGCACTTACATTTTATAAGTTAATTATATGTAGTTCTTTTTTCTAATATTTTATGTACTATTGTCATATTGGTTTTGCTTTTTTGTTTCCTTTTGTTTTCATACTACATCCATTTTATTCATCACACACACACGTGTGCGTGCACGCATGCATGCACGCACACACTCACACACACACACACACATACGCACACAGACACACACACACTAGAATTTGCTTAACTAAATAAAATGTTCTTAGTACAAAATTACAATTACAGCATGACTAAAACCTACAACCTGCATGTGTGTTGTGTGTGTGTGCGTGTGTGCGTGTGTGTGTTGTGTGTGTGTGTGTGTGTGTGTGTGTGTGTGTGTGTGTGTGTGTGTGTGTGTGTGTGTGTGTGTACTTATGCTAATGTTTTAGCCTGTGTGCAACCATGCATGTGCATGTTAGTGTTTACAAATCAGATTGTTTGTGTCCATGTTCCAGTTAGTGTGTGTGTGTGTGTGTGTGTGTGTGTGTGTGTGTTTGAGAGAGAGAGAGAGAGAGAGAGAGAGCGAGAGAGAGAGAGAGAGAGAGAGAGAGAGAGAGAGAGATTATCATGCTGAATAATTCATCTGCTTGTTGGAGTTAATAAGTGAGTTGTATCAGCAGTGATGGATGTTTGCTCTACGATAAGCTTATATCTTGCAACACACACACACACACACACACACACACACACACACACACACACACACTACATTAACCTGTTTATTGAGGTCGCGTCCCTTTGGAACAATCTGTATCTTTGGATGATAAGAAAGCTGAACTCCGACCACACCCACTTTCCCAGAGAGCCTCGGTTCTGGAAATTTCAGCTAACATCTATTTTACCTGATCATGAACTAGACCTCCCATAATGCATTGCAAATGAAGTCACTGAATCAGTTCAGTACAGCGGATTTCAGTGTTGTGGACTCGAGTCACCAATGTGCGACATAATCAGAGAAGGCTTGTGACTCGACTCACATCAGTGACTTGTGACTTCATGTGGACTTGAGCCCTTTGACTTGGACATTTTCAAAACCAAAGTCATTTCAATGTCAAAGTTTAATCAGTCAGACAGCCAATCAACTTGCATAAGACAATGACACAGCTGAAAGAGGCTCATTCCCCAATGCTCCCAAAGACAGCAGTCTTCACCTACAAACACTGTGTTGTGTGCAACAACAACAGTGTAACAACATATAGAACTTGTGGTCCAAAATATCAGATGCAAAAGCAACAACTTCACATTTTGTTCAGAAATTAAGAGTAAATCCTAACGCGAAGCCCAAATGATCCGTGATAGATGAGTAGGAACCCTTAGTAAAACATCTACACCTCATCTCACGTGATTTCCATTGAGTGATAAAGTTTATGACTTGTTTAGTACTCAAAACATAAAGTTAAGGAGGTGTAACTACACTGGAGCTGGAATACCAATTCAATTCAATTCAATTCAATTCAATTCAATTCAATTTTATTTGTATAGTGCTTTTAACATTGTCTCAAAGCGGCTTTACAGAAACATATAAACACAGGATGGAGATTTTAAGCGTGTGAATTTATCCCTATTGAGCGAGACGGTGGTGACGGTGGTGAGGAAAAACTCCCTGAGATGATCTGAGGAAGAAACCTTGAGAGGAACCGGACTCAGAAGGAACCCGTCCTCATCTGGGGAACGACGGATAGTGTGAGAGTAAAGGAAAGTTCATTATGGTTTAATATGAAGTCTGTTTGTTGAACTAGTCCACTGTTCACTAAAGGAGACCTGAGTGCAGAACTGCATGTGGTAACTGCAATCCTAAAGCCATCGCAGCAACCGTCGTCCCAGCAACCACAGCGAGAACGACCATGTGGAATTGAGGTCCGAAACTATTTCCGTGATACTTCAAGCGGCACCGTCCTCAGCGATCTCCAGGCTGTAGCCTCCAGTTGATGAGAGCTCCATCCAGAGGTAGGGCATCAGGCTGGATCAGGCAGGTCCTGAGAGCAGAAAGGATCAGGATCACTCCATAATATCATGTGTAGCTCGACAGAAGGAGAGAGGGAGAGGGAGATAAAGAGAGGAAGAGATTATTAGGTATGATTACTATCCTGTAATGGATAAGAGTGTGTACTTAGAAAGAGTGTGTAAAAGAAAGTCTATTCATGGTAAGCTTGAGTAAACAAATATGTTTTCAGCCTGGACTTAAACACTGAGACTGTGTCTGAGTCCCGAACACTAATAGGAAGACTGTTCCATAACTCTGGGGTTTTGTAAGAGAAAGCTCTTCCCCCTGCTGTAGCCTTCACTATTCCAGATACCAACAAATAGCCTGCAATTTTTGATGGAAGTAGG
The DNA here is from genome assembly GCF_001660625.3 of Ictalurus punctatus. Lineage (NCBI taxonomy): Eukaryota > Metazoa > Chordata > Actinopteri > Siluriformes > Ictaluridae > Ictalurus > Ictalurus punctatus. The sequence goes on from NC_030423.2 coordinate 31,093,356, forward strand.
AGTGGCGGCTCATAAAAGACCAAAAGCTCGCTCAGGTACTGTGGCGCTAGAACGTTCAATGCTTTATAGGTCAATAAAAGTATTTTAAATGCTATAAATACCAGAACTCGAGATTTATTGGAAGTCTGTTTGTTGTTAAACACTGACTTTTTCCTACTGGTAGAGGATTTATTTTACTGTTGTGCCTTTGGACATGCTAATTCAGCTATTAGCTAGTGTATCCTCGGTGCTCAGTAGTTTAGAGTACAGAGGTTCCAGAACCTCGGTGGAAACACACCTATTCAGCATGAGATAGCAGCAGAAGCTAACTAGCCATTGTGTTTTTTGAGAAAGAGCCGACGTTGCATCATGACTTGGAGGTGTAAACACTTTAATCTCCATCACTTCTACATGATCTCCTTTAAAAATACACACCTAGATTTTCATATTGCTGCAGGTTTAGTCAAATATTTCCCTCGGGTCATTCCGAGCTGAACAGAAGAGAGACGGGGAAATTACCCAGATTATTTTTCAGTCTGTTTCCGTGTGTGGAGGTTTTTAATTGTAAGACGAAGAGATGCTCAGTGCAGAGCCAAAAAAAAATAACAGGCTTAGTACGGTCTGACAGGGCCAGCCATGTGTTTAGAGGAAAACACACACACACACACACACACACACACACACACACACACACACACACTGGAGCAAAGCCACAGGCAGCAAGAAGTTCTCTGGTTAATCCGCACTAATGAGAGGGTGTACCTGCTTACTGTCACCAAAATGGACACACACTCACACACACACACACACACACACACACTCACACACACACGCACACACACACACTCTGAAAGACACAGATGTGTTGATTTTGACACACACACATACACACACACATATACACACACACTGCTCCCCTTTGACTCTTGAACAAGGTGTCATGACATGCGACAAAATCAGCAGATTTAATCCCATTTCTGTTTTCCATTAAAAATCGAACAATTTACACAATTAATTGGTGTGGATGGAGATGACATCATAACACTGCATGCTCCTCCCCCTCATTATGATTGACATATTTTATTCAAACAGTTAAAATAATCTGTATAGAAGCCAAACACTAAAAACAACATAGACAAAAAAACCACCTGCATCTCTACACCTGTATCCCTCATTACAATATCAGCATCTATAAATATGCATGAGTATGCAAATCAGAAACTCCTCCCCATGTCCTCCTGCCATCACTATTAGCATAATATTCCTAACATTAACCAATGTATCCAGCTGTTAGTCAACTAGTGAGATTCATTTAAACCTGTCAGAACATATTTCAACGTTACCATGGCAACAACCATCTGTTCATCGCCAACATTAGCCAGCGAAAATTAGCTTAGCACTCAGCATCCATGGCTAAATGTGTCCTGGTACAATGACGTTATCCTCTAATCTCGGCTGTGATTGATTTAATTCAAAGTCAAACATAACTCCGCCCCAAATTAATTTTACACAGGAATACTGAGGAAGTCTGTCTTTTGTTTGAAATGAACAGGAAGGTTTGAGCAAAATATACAGAATGAGAATTTAAAGATGAGCTGAAACACTTAAACAGCTCGCTGTAGGGTTCAGAGTGAGTTTAAAGCTGAACTCAGTGTGAGCTGAACTGCGCTGCTCACACACCGAGCTTAACCGCTTTACAGCCGTGTCTCAAATCATCTTCCGTTAAGTGTGTTCCGCTAGTGTGCTTACTGTCAGACACTCGGTGTGCTGTAGCGCACTCATAACACCTGGATTATCTGCTAAAACCACCCAGAAATCCAGTGAACACCTTTCACACTTACAGCTAGGTCGTAAAAAGG
>NC_030423.2:31102693-31115193 GCF_001660625.3 Ictalurus punctatus
TGAGTGTGTATGAGTGTATGAGTGTGTATATGTGTGTATATGTGTGTATGAGTGTGTATGAGTGTGTATATGAGTGTGTATGTGTGTATGAGTGTGTATGAGTGTGTATATGAGTGTGTATATGTGTGTATGAGTGTATCTGTGTGTATGAGTGTGTATGTGTGTATGAGTATGTATGTGTGTATATGAGTGTATATGTGTGTATGTGTGTGTATGTGTGTATATGAGTGTGTATATGAGTGTGTATATGAGTGTATATGTGTGTGTATGTGTGTATGAGTGTATCTGTGTGTATGAGTGTGTATGTGTGTATGAGTGTATATGAGTGTGTATGTGTGTATGAGTGTATATATGTGTGTATGAGTGTATCTGTGTGTATGTGTGTGTATGAGTGTGTATGTGTGTATATGCGTGTATATGAGTGTGTGTATGTGTGTATGAATGTATCTGTGTGTATGTGTGTGTATGAGTGTATATGTGTGTGTATCTGTGTGTATGTGTGTATATGTGTGTGTATGAGTGTGTATGTGTGTATGAGTGTGTATATGAGTGTATATGTGTGTGTATGAGTGTGTATGAGTGTGTATGAGTGTCTCTGTGTGTATGTGTGTGTATGAGTGTGTATGAGTGTATATGTGTGTATGAGTGTGTATATGAGTGTATATGTGTGTGTATGAGTGTGTATGTGTGTATATGAGTGTATATGTGTGTGTATGTGTGTATGAGTGTGTATGAGTGTCTCTGCGTGTATGTGTGTGTATGAGTGTGTATGTGTATATGAGTGTATATGTGTGTGTATGTGTGTATATGTGTGTGTATCTGTGTGTATGTGTGTATATGTGTGTGTATGAGTGTATCTGTGTGTATGTGTGTATGAGTGTGTATGTGTGTATATGCGTGTATATGAGTGTGTGTATGTGTGTATGAATGTATGAGTGTGTATGAGTGTGTATATGAGTGTATATGTGTGTGTATGTGTGTATGAGTGTATCTGTGTGTATGTGTATATGTGTGTGTATGAGTGTATATGAGTGTATATGAGTGTGTATGTGTGTATGAGTGTTTATGAGTGTATATGAGTGTGTATGTGTGTATGAGTGTATATATGTGTGTATGAGTGTATCTGTGTGTGTGTGTGTATGAGTGTGTATGTGTGTATATGCGTGTATATGAGTGTGTGTATGTGTGTATGAATGTATGAGTGTGTATATGAGTGTATATGTGTGTGTATGTGTGTATGAGTGTGTATGAGTGTCTCTGTGTGTATGTGTGTGTATGAGTGTGTATGTGTATATGAGTGTGTATATGAGTGTATATGTGTGTGTATCTGTGTGTATGTGTGTATATGTGTGTGTATGAGTGTGTATGTGTGTATGAGTGTGTATATGAGTGTATATGTGTGTGTATGAGTGTGTATGAGTGTGTATATGAGTGTATATGTGTGTGTATGTGTGTATGAGTGTGTATGAGTGTCTCTGTGTGTATGTGTGTGTATGAGTGTGTATGTGTATATGAGTGTATATGTGTGTGTATGTGTATATGTGTGTGTATCTGTGTGTATGTGTGTATATGTGTGTGTATGAGTGTATCTGTGTGTATGTGTGTATGAGTGTATACGTGTATCTGTGTGTAGGTCTAGGGGCAGGGTGGCTTAGGCCCTGTTTCCTTTTAAAAAGCATAATTGTTGCTATGGTTACGCCTGTCGTCTTCTGCGGCTTTTTCGACCCTTGAAAACGAAGTCTTTTGGAAACGCAGAAGACCCAGATTTAGTTTGAAAACTCCGGGCTCATGTTTCCGTGTAAACAGACCAAAACGAAGGCGTGGCTTCTCCCACATTCGTCCCCTGATTGGATCTTCTGGATCATTGTGTATCCTTCCCTGATTTGTCAAGCCCCTACCACATGACCGTTACACTACCTCGATCGTATACACAGCAACACAGAGACTGAACCGCGAGCGTTCCTGGCTTTGTCGTCATTCTTAGCAGCGATTGTGCAGTTATATTCTGTATTTTATAAAACTGCAGCTGCTACATGCACAAGAGGCGAGCTACGTATAGAGCATTCGCCAACAAATCTCATTACAAGCGCCGTAAGCCCTACGTGGACTAGAAACTAGTCTGGTTTGGACTAGAAACCAACTTCCTGTTTACACTTGTATGCGCATGCCCAGTGTGCATGAATGGTCATGTGGCATGCGTTTCCGGCCGTGTAGTCTGGACGGAGATCGTTTCTGAAACGCCAGTGTGGACGAGGATCGTTTTCATTTTAAAACGAAAATGCACTAGTGTAAACGGGGCCTGAGTGGTTAGCATGTTTGCCTCAGGTTGGGTTTTGGGGGGATTCGGTCCCGCCTCCTCCCTGTGTGTGTGGAGTTTGCGTGTTCTCCCCGTTCTTCGGGGGGTTTTCTCCAAGTTCTCCGGTTTCCTCCCTCAGTCCAAAGACATGCATTGTAGACTGATTAGCATTTCCAACTTGACTGTAGTGTGTGTGTGTGTGTGTGTGTGTGTGTGTGTGTGTGATTGTGCCCTGTGATTGGTTGGTACCCTGGGATAGGCTCCAGGCTCCCCGTGACTCTGTGTAGGATAAACGCTACACAACATGGATGAATGTGTGTATGAGTGTATATCTGTGTATATTTCTCTCTACAATTAGTGATTGTTAATTTAAACACTTAAATAAACATACCTAGTCTGCTCACACACACACACACACACACACTACACTATACAAAGATACACACAACCTTAGCTTTTAATCTTAAAATACACTTTGTACCAATATATTTAGTAAATATACACATTTAAAAATGAAAAGAAGTTCAATTCCTGTATAATTCTCATTCACGCCAAATATAATATCAGTAATTAAACAAAAGTGTTTCTGTGTACGTTCATTTTATTTATATAATAAATAGATTAATTAATAAATGCTGAATCTCAGATAGGTGCTGTCTAATTTTACAAAGTGAGTGTTATAAGGGATGAATAGATAGACAGATAGATAGACAGATAGATAGACAGATAGATAGATAGCTCCATGTCAGTCATATTTTAGTCTGAGGTAGAGTATGAAACTAAAGACAGATAAGAATGCACTAAATATTTAGAGGTGTTACTTTTTAAAAAGTAATGAAGAATAGGCCCTATATGCAGTTCTGTGTGTGTGTGTATGTGTGTGTGTGTGTTTCTCTCTCTTTCTGCATTTACACACCATTTGCATTCAGTGTATGAGGTAGTGTATGTAAATGCAGACACACAGTGTGAAGGTAAACAGTAATGTTTCTGTACATGTGTACAGGGCCATTTCTAGGAATAAGTGAACTAGCCCGTTGTCCAGGACGCCACCAGTTTGGGTCCAAAGTCCTCGTCTGACTCACCCACCCTCGAGAAAGATAGTACCGAGGCGTAACCGGGCCTGGGCTTTCAGGGCTGTAGAGTTTTATTTTAAATCTTAAATCAAGTAACACTTTATGATTGCATGCCATTAACTGGTATCCCTGGTGATAGGAACGGATAGGGGCGCTGCTGTTAGGAAGAGAGGTAGAGATGTAGAGAGCCAGGAACATTAATACTTGTGTGGTTGGGGGTGATACAGCATCAATCACCCAAATACCCATATTACATCATCAATCACCCAAACACCATTATTACATCATCAATCACCCAAACACCATTATTACATCATCAATCACCCAAACACCATTATTACATCATCAATCACCCAAACACCATTATTACATCACCCAAACACCATTATTACATCATCAATCACCCAAACACCATTATTACATCATCAATCACCCAAACACCATTATTACATCACCCAAACACCATTATTACATCATCAATCACCCAAACACCCATATTACATCACCCAAACACCATTATTACATCATCAATCACCCAAACACCATTATTACATAATCAATCACCCAAACACCATTATTACATCATCAATCACCCAAACACCATTATTACATCATCAATCACCCAAACACCATTATTACATCATCAATCACCCAAACACCATTATTACATCATCAATCACCCAAACACCATTATTACATCACCCAAACACCATTATTACATCATCAATCACCCAAACACCATTATTACATCATCAATCACCCAAACACCATTATTACATCATCAATCACCCAAACACCATTATTACACCATCAATCACCCAAACACCATTATTACATCACCCAAACACCATTATTACATCACCCAAACACCATTATTACATCATCAATCACCCAAACACCATTATTACATCATCAATCACCCAAACACCATTATTACATCATCAATCACCCAAACACCATTATTACATCATCAATCACCCAAACACCATTATTACATCATCAATCACCCAAACACCATTATTACATCACCCAAACACCATTATTACATCACCCAAACACCATTATTACATCATCAATCACCCAAACACCCATATTACATCATCAATCACCCAAACACCATTATTACATCACCCAAACACCATTATTACATCATCAATCACCCAAACACCATTATTACATCATCAATCACCCAAACACCATTATTACATCATCAATCACCCAAACACCATTATTACATCACCCAAACACCATTATTACATCACCCAAACACCATTATTACATCATCAATCACCCAAACACCCATATTACATCATCAATCACCCAAACACCATTATTACATCACCCAAACACCATTATTACATCATCAATCACCCAAACACCCATATTACATCATCAATCACCCAAACACCATTATTACATCACCCAAACACCATTATTACATCATCAATCACCCAAACACCCATATTACATCATCAATCACCCAAACACCATTATTACATCACCCAAACACCATTATTACATCATCAATCACCCAAACACCATTATTACATCACCCAAACACCATTATTACATCATCAATCACCCAAACAACATTATTACATCACCCAAACACCATTATTACATCATCAATCACCCAAACACCATTATTACATCACCCAAACACCATTATTACATCACCCAAACACCATTATTACATCATCAATCACCCAAACACCCATATTACATCATCAATCACCCAAACACCATTATTACATCATCAATCACCCAAACACCATTATTACATCATCAATCACCCAAACACCATTATTACATCATCAATCACCCAAACACCATTATGACATCACCCAAACACCATTATTACATCATCAATCACCCAAACACCATTATGACATCATCAATCACCCAAACACCATTATTACATCATCAATCACCCAAACACCATTATTACATCACCCAAACACCATTATTACATCATCAATCACCCAAACACCATTATTACATCATCAATCACCCAAACACCATTATTACATCATCAATCACCCAAACACCATTATTACATCACCCAAACACCATTATTACACCATTATTACATCACCCAAAGACCATTATTACATCACCCAAACACCATTATTACATCATCAATCACCCAAACACCATTATTACATCATCAATCACCCAAACACCATTATTACATCACCCAAACACCATTATTACATCATCAATCACCCAAACACCATTATTACATCATCAATCACCCAAACACCATTATTACATCACCCAAACACCATTATTACACCATTATTACATCACCCAAAGACCATTATTACATCACCCAAACACCATTATTACATCATCAATCACCCAAACACCATTATGACATCACCCAAACACCATTATTACATCATCAATCACCCAAACACCATTATGACATCATCAATCACCCAAACACCATTATTACATCATCAATCACCCAAACACCATTATGACATCACCCAAACACCATTATTACATCATCAATCACCCAAACACCATTATGACATCATCAATCACCCAAACACCATTATTACATCATCAATCACCCAAACACCATTATTACATCATCAATCACCCAAACACCATTATTACATCATCAATCACCCAAACACCATTATTACATCATCAATCACCCAAACACCATTATTACATCACCCAAACACCATTATTACACCATTATTACATCACCCAAACACCATTATTACATCATCAATCACCCAAACACCATTATTACATCATCAATCACCCAAACACCATTATTACATCACCCAAACACCATTATTACATCATCAATCACCCAAACACCATTATGACATCATCAATCACCCAAACACCATTATTACATCACCCAAACACCATTATTACACCATTATTACATCACCCAAAGACCATTATTACATCACCCAAACACCATTATTACATCATCAATCACCCAAACACCATTATGACATCACCCAAACACCATTATTACATCATCAATCACCCAAACACCATTATGACATCATCAATCACCCAAACACCATTATTACATCATCAATCACCCAAACACCATTATGACATCATCACCCTTTGTCTCTCCCTGTCTGTGTCTCTCCTGGTGTGTATCTTCATCTGTGACTCACAGGAAGTTAAGCGATGGGGAAGTGATGGGTTTTTTTTTTTTTTTTTTTTTTTTTGCAAAAGACAAAGAGGAAGTGAAAAAAAATCATAAAGTGCGTTTTAAAAGCGTGTCAGTGGGGGAGGATTCAGAATAATAATTAGCCTGTTAAATCTGTTAACCTCCCTCTGAGCCTGAACACAATGGCCTGCTTCTGTGTGTGTGTGTGTGTGTGTGTGTGTGTGTGTGTGTGTGTGTGTGTGTGTTTGGGGGTGTACATCTATATATTATTATCTTCTCTGTTAATTTTGTGTGTGATGTGGTATGAATAAAAGAGAGAGAAAGCTACAAAGAAGGGGGGGGCAGAGAGAGGGAGGGAGGGAGGGAGGGGGAGAGGGGAGAGAGGGAGGGAGGGGGAGAGAGGGGGGCACACAGAGAGAGGGAGAGAAAGGGAGGGGTGAGGGAGGGGGAGTGAGAGAGAGGAAGGGAGGGGGAGAGAGAGAGGGAGGGAAGGGGATAGAGAGGGAGGGAGGGGGAACGGGAGGGAGGGAGGGGGAGAGAGAGAGGGAGGGAGGGGGAGAGAGAGGGAGGGAGGGGGAGAGAGAGAGGGAGGGGGGGGAAACGGGAGGGAGGGAGGGGGAGAGAGAGGGAGGGAGGGGGAGAGAGAGAGGGAGGGAGGGGGAACGGGAGGGAGGGAGGGGGAGAGAGAGGGAGGGAGGGGGAGAGAGAGAGGGAGGGAGGGGGAACGGGAGGGAGGGAGGGGGAGAGAGAGGGAGGGAGGGGGAGAGAGAGGGAGGAAGGGAGGGGGAACGGGAGGGAGGGAGGGGGAGAGAGAGGGAGGAAGGGAGGGGGAACGGGAGGGAGGGAGGGGGAGAGAGAGGGAGGGAGGGGGAGAGAGAGAGGGAACACAGGTGTTTCTGGGATAAAATGTGGATGTTGCGGGAAACAAAGTAATAGAATAACACTGTTAGAGCCTCCATCATCACACACAGTGAATAATCTCTCTCCCTCTCTCTCCTTCTCCCTCTCTCTTTCTCCATCTCGCTCCCTCTTTCTCTTTCAATCTCCTTCTCTTTCTCCCTCTCTTCCTCTCTCTTTCTCACTCTCTCTCTCTCCCTCACTCTCTCTCTTCAGATATTATAAAGAACACCTTTCTCTGTCTGGGCATCTTTCTGTCTGTCTCTCTCATACTTTCTCTCTGTCTGTCTGTCTCTCATTCTGTCTGTGTTTGTCTCTCCTATTTCACTGTTTCTCTGTCCATCTCTCTCTCTCTCTCTCTCTCTCTCTCTCTCTCTCTGTCTCTGTCTCCAGAAAAAGCACTGAATTAAACTACAGTCGTAAATGAATAATATATATTCTGGTGTGTGTGTGTGTGTGTGTGTGTGTGTGCGTGCGTGTGTGTGTGTGTGTGTGTGTTGGGTTCTTTTCAGTCAAACTGTAAAGTTTTATTCGAAGTTTATATATATACATATATGTATGTGTATATATATAAGCTTATGTTAGTTTGTGGATTTTATTTTAAGTAAACAAAAAAAAGCCCCCCCCCCCCCCCCCCGCCCATCCGATTAATTGAAACAGTAACTGGCCAACTAATTGATTATGAACATAACCGTTATGTATATCTGTACGTTAGTTTCTCTCTCTCTCTCCCTCTCTCTCTCTCTCTCTCTCTCTCTCCCTCTCTCTCTCTCTCTGTTAAGTCCACAGTTGATTCATTTTGTGACTTTGCTTTCTACAAAAACAAACAAAAGAGAAAGTAATTAAATATCAGACGTGTTTCTCCATCTGTCACATTTTAATCACAAAGCAGAGGATTTATGATGAGAACAAGACTCTGTGTGTGTGTGTATGTGTGTGTGTGTGTGTGTGTGTGTGTGTGTATGTATGTGTGTATGAATGTGTGTGTGTGTGTGTGTGTGTGTGTGTGTGTGTGTGTGTGTGTGTGTATGTATGTGTATATGAATGTATGCGTGTGTGTGTGTGTGCATGTGTGTGTGTCCTATTGTGATTGAAATGACTCTACCTGTGTGTGACAGATCTCACACCCGAGTCTGTGCATCTGAAAGGCAGAGTGTGTGTGCAGTCTCTTCACACTCCTGTGTGTTGTAAATGCTGGATCGTTAAATGTGTGTGTGTGTGTGTGTGTGTGTGTGTGTGTCTGTGGGAGATGCTGACGACGGGTCATTTAAATGACAATAGAAGGAGTTTTACCTAAACGCGGTGGTTTGCATGTCACACACTCCGAGTGTGTAAAGCGGTGTGTGTTCTGCGCCGCAGCGAATCTGCAGCCGAGTGGAAATAAAGAACTGAAGAAAAGTTCAATAAAACTCTTTTTTTTATCTCTACAGACTGCTTTTAAATCATAACTTTATCACTTTCGGTACAGAAAAATGAAAATCTTCACATTAACGCTGTCAGGATGTTCGTTAAATTTACTGAAATTTATTTTTTGCATTTTCAGAAGAATAAAATATAATCCGTTATTGTGTAATATCACACAAGTTTATTAAACTACAGATTCCTAAATCTTTTGGCTTAGTGACCTGCTTGTGTCACCTTCTGTCTTTAAATAAACTCATAACATCATCAGTATACTTTATATAATAATAATAATAATAATAATAATAATAATAATTTACTAATGAAACGGAGCGAATAGCAGAAATAAATGTGTCCTAAATGTAAAGGTTGTAAATGAATGAATCTCCCCAGACTCGACACACACTCGGGGTGATTTGTTTATTCACTTTTTGTGTTCACTTCATAGGGAGGTAGTGAACACTACTTAGTGCACTACATACCCAAAACAGCTCCATTTCAGAGTCAGCTACAGGAGAAGTGTCTCTGAATCAACACATGCCATCTGCACTTTACTTTCTTATTCATTTATTCGTTAAATATTAAAAAATAAACAAACTAATATAAAATATAACTGTCCTAAATGTAATATCAGACTGTAATTAGACATTTTTTCTGTAGCTGATTCTGAAATTGAGGTGTGTAGTGTGTGTAGTGTGTGTAGTGCATTAAGTAGTATGTACACTACCTGCTGAGAAACAGTAAACTGAACTAAATATCCAAAAATAAATAAAAAGCTAAAAAATTCTTACAATTCGAACGCAACTTTAAAAGTATTTTATCATTTTAATCATGTTTATAGTTTTCAATTAATTATTTTAAAGTCTCGGTAAAAGATAAATGATGAACAGAACAGAACAGTTTCCATGAGATTTTTCTCTTCATACTGCAGTTTGAGTCCTGCTGCAGATTACCCATAATGCACTACCACTCTTAAAGGTGACCCATGGCCTATACAGTGAAATGTGTGTGTGTGTGTGTGTGTGTGTGTGTGTGTGTGTGTGTGTTTTAAACCCGGTGGAGATAAAGGTGTTAAATACCTCAGTGAGGAGAGCTTCTCTCGAGTGTGTGAGGAAAAAGGACAGGAGACAGAAAAATTTGCCCCGGTGACCTCATACACTGACACGCAGGGTCAAAGGTCAAGAGAAGGGGGAATCTCGTCAGGGAAACGAGAGGTTTAAGAGAATAAATATAAAAAATATATATACAGTGGGGGAAAAAAGTATTTGATCCCCTGCTGATTTTGTACGTTTGCCCACTGACAAAGAAATGATCAGTCTATAATTTTAATGGAAGATTTATTTGAACAGTGAGAGACAGAATAACAACAAAAAAATCCAGAAAAACGCGTCAAAAATGTTATAAATTGATTTGCATTTTAATGAGGGAAATAAGTATTTGACCCCCTCTGCAAAACATGACTTAGTACTTGGTTTAAAAACCCTTGTTGGCAATCACAGAGGTCAGACGTTTCTTGTAGTTGGCCACCAGGTTTGCACACATCTCAGGAGGGATTTTGTCCCACTCCTCTTTGCAGATCTTCTCCAAATCATTAAGGTTTCGAGGCTGACGTTTGGCAACTCGAACCTTCAGCTCCCTCCACAGATTTTCTATGGGATTAAGGTCTGGAGACGGGCTAGGCCACTCCAGGACCTTAATGTGCTTCTTCTTGAGCCATTCCTTTGTTGACTTGTCCGTGTGTTTTGGGTCATTGTCATGCTGGAATACCCATCCACGACCCATTTTCAATGCCCTGGCTGAGGGAAGGAGGTTTTCACCCAAGATTTGACGGTACATGGCCCCGTCCATCGTCCCTTTGATGCGGTGAAGTTGTCCTGTCCCCTTAGCAGAAAAACACCCCCAAAGCATAATGTTTCCACCTCCATGTTTGACGGTGGGGATGGTGTTCCAGGGGTCATAGGCAGCATTCCTCCTCCTCCAAACACGGCGAGTGGAGTTGATGCCAAAGAGCTCCATTTTGGTCTCATCTGACCACAACACTTTCACCCAGTTGTCCTCTGAATCATTCAGATGTTCACTGGCAAACTTCAGAAGGGCATGTATATGTGCTTTCTTGAGCAGCGGACCTTGCGGGCGCTGCAGGATTTCAGTCCTTCACGGCGTAGTGCATTACCAATTGTTTTCTTGGTGACTATGGTCCCAGCTGCCTTGAGATCATTGACAAGATCCTCCCGTGTAGTTCTGGGATGATTCCTCACTGTTCTCATGATCATTGCAACTCCACGAGGTGAGATCTTGCATGGAGCCCCAGGCCGAGGGAGATCGACAGTTCTTTTGTGCTTCTTCCATTTGCGAATAATCGCACCAACTGTTGTCCCCTTCTCACCAAGCTGCTTGGCAATGGTCTTGTAGCCCATTCCAGACTTGTGTAGGTCTACAATCTTGTCCCTGACATCCTTGGAGAGCTCTTTGGTCTTGGCCATGGTGGAGAGTTTGGAATCTGATTGATTGATTGCTTCTGTGGACAGGTGTCTTTTATACAGGTAACAAACTGATATTAGGAGAACTCCCTTTAAGAGTGTGCTCCTAATCTCAGCTCGTCACCTGTATAAAAGACACCTGGGAGCCAGAAATCTTTCCAATTGAGAGGGGTCAAATACTTATTTCCCTCATTAAAATGCAAATCAATTTATAACATTTTTGACATGCGTTTTTCTGGATTTTCTTGTTGTTATTCTGTCTCTCACTGTTCAAATAAATCTACCATTAAAATTATAGACTGATCATTTCTTTGTCAGTGGGCAAACGTACAAAATCAGCAGGGGATCAAATACTTTTTTCCCCCACTGTATATGTTTTCCACGATGTTTTTCATAAACTTTTAAGCACTGAGTTTGTATTAAAGATTTAAACCTTAAATAATTTTTCATTTGTAAAACACAAAGAAACTCTTACATTCAAAATATATAAATAATAAAGTTATTAACAACTTAACAAAATTAAAACGTTCCGAAATTCACAACTTTAGGCTGTTTCCTTTATTTCATTTTACACTTTAAACTTTAATTAAACTTCTGAACCTGAATCAGTTCACCTTAAAATGTTTTTATTTATTTATTTAAATTTTAATTTTAGAAGTTGTTAACCTTTCTAAATGAAAAAGTTTTAGAATTTAGGATTTAAATTTAGTTTTTTGTTTCTTTATGTTTATGATTTAACAATGAATTTAAAAATAATCATTTTTAAGGATTTTAAGATTTCTGATTTAAAGATTTTCAAATCTCAAAATCATAAACAATAAATACTACACTGAGATTTTCAGGTTGTGTGTGTGTGTGTGTGTTTGGAGTGTTTGGTGTGTGTGTGTGTATGTGTTTGGAGTGTTTGGTGTGTGTGTGTGTGTGTGTGTGTGTGTGTGTGTGTGTGTGTGTGTGTGTGTGTGTTTGGAGTGTTTAGTGTGTGTGTGTGTGTGTGTGTGTGTGTGTCCGTCCAGTTTAATAAGTGTGTAAAAGTTCAAGTTTAATGTTTTAACGTGTAAATATTAACAGCACAAAGCTGAAACGACCCAATGACCAAACCTGATCATCCGAATCTGTGTGTGTGTGTGTGTGTGTATGTGTGTGTGTGTGTGTGTGTGTATGTGAGGGATAGAGAGACGAAGAGCACAACCAGAACACTCCCA
>NC_030423.2:31120193-31130193 GCF_001660625.3 Ictalurus punctatus
ATCAGACTCTTTGGGATTATTGATCCATTACTCTGGAGTGTAATATTCCGCAGGGGTTCATTTTAGCACATTTTTGGCATTTGATCGTAGCTAGCAAAACAAGTTCAAAACCAGCACAACATGGCTGACTGACGGTCGTCCTCAGACTGCCTCCTACTGGCTAAAGCACGATGTTGTTGCTGACGCTCATAATGAGTCATTCTGATAATCAGTTCTGTGATATATTGTGATATTTAACACATAAAATCTGTTTCCTGGACGTCTTCCGCTGCGTTTCTCCTGCGAACAGACCGGCAGTGTAGGCACAAGCATGAAGAACTTTAAAATGTTCTTCTAACAAGTTATATCATGGGCAAATTGTTCATCTACAGCAGCATTGACACAATTCTATAACAAACTGGTCTCGAGCTGGTAGAAAGAACCGGCGTGTGGGATGGCAGATTGGATTAAGAGGAAACGGAGAGGGCAAGAACATCATTATTCTGTCTGTAGTGAATGTAGGCGTGGTTTATTATGGGAAAGACACAACCCACACACTTTTCATTACCTGTAAGGTAAAGTCACAGGTGCGCTCACTCTCGCTCTCTCGCTCTCTCTCTCGCTCTCTCGCTCTCTCTCTCGCGCGCGCACGTCAGGAGTTACAGATCACATGTTCTTCATTATTCACACAGAAATCGAGGCTTTATCTCCACACACATCTAATCTAAATCTGTCAGGGCCAGTCACATTTACCCAGGCTATGAATCTCCTCGCTTAATGACTTGCCCTTAAAATGCAACTGAAGTATTATTGACTCACTTGGAAATGCGGTCAGTGCTAAAATTAGTCTGCTAGTACGAACTCCAGCGTCTGATCCTGGAGCTGAGCTCATGCATAAAATTGTTTTAAAGCCGGTTAATCTCTCAGTCAACAATTAATCCATGAAACCCAGTTGTTTTCAAAATGCATGTGAAAAAATCTCCCTGCTCCTCCAGGCCTCATAATCTCTCTTTAGAGCCGTGGCAGCATTAAAAAGGCTTAATTTTTACATTTCCATTGGACGAGACGTGTTGACGGAGCGTTTCGGTTTGTGGAGAGACACGCTCTTCAAGCGCACATCAGGACAAATTTATTCGCAGCTTGTTTGGCGGATGAAACAGAGTGACTCATGACGAGCAATAATAACTTAAGCCTCGTGAATAATCTTACGACTGTCCCAGATTAGGGCTGCGCTGTGGAACGCGCAGAGCCGAGCCGCGACGCTGTTTCGTCCACTGCTCGAAGGAGAGAGCGCAATCCAGCACGCAGAAGCAGTTACAGCCATGATATGATGTGGACTACTCCGTTTGAAATGGATCATTTTCTCATTTAAACTCGATTTGAAAAGATTGTAATGGAGAGCGGAAATCCAGAGATGACCTTCAGCTGAAATTAAACAAACTGCATTTGACTGCGTGTCCAATTGGGCTGATATTTGCGAGCGGTTCTTGCCGTCGCGGTTTCATAACAAGTCATAAGCAATTCATCTCTTTTGTGAATGATTGCTTTCTGAAAGTAAATGGCTTTTGCTGGTCCTTTTCCTTCTCTTACATTTTGGCCTTGTTTATCGCCGCTAACACACATTTTTTAAGGAAGACTAAACTAAAAGGGTCTTGTGAAAAAGCTTCGCAGCCTGCTTAATTAGCGTAATGCACTTCTCAGGATGTCCTTTACTGGGTGTAAATTTTGTCTGATGTAAATCTTTGGCATCGACGACTTCTCGATGCAGTAATGGCCTCCACTGAGTGAATATTTTTTAAACGATGTGTTATATCTCATTCTCAGGTGCATGTGAGTGATGTAAGCTACAACACTTCATTGCTTAGCATTTAGGTGGAGAGGGAAGCCATGACACTAGTAGTTTCTTCATATACACACGTGAAATGGAAATGAGACTTACAGTACCATTCCTCCAGGTTTAAGAGGAAAAAAACACGAATTTTGTGAATAAATAACCTTTAGAAAGGACAAAAACAAACACTACAAGATTTGTTGACTGTCCTCAGAACAGCGATGATAACCAGCAGATATCTGGAGTTATTTTGTAAATGGGATTATTAGGTTATCGTATTTGTAGGCAGGATTTTTAATGTGTGTGGTGATATTTTGACGCCAGCCCGAGAAAGATAAGCTTTATTCTCCTTGTAAATCAGGTTTTAGGGCATTTTCAGCAGATAATGACGTTTGAGGAGAAAAAAAGAAGAAGAAAAAAGTGGTGTTATTTTTCTGTACTGCCATCTTTATACATTTCACCACGATACACAGACCGTTAATTGAATGATCTCCCACAGTTAACCCTTTAAATGCTCTCATCTGCATTAACTGGAGAGTTATGAGAAGATAATTTGTATTTCATATAGACAAAGATGGATGATAATGGATCAGATTAAACTTCCTGAATTGAAAATAATGTGTTTGGATCTTTCTCCACTTCCTGTCTGGAGCCGCCCTGCTCTGTCTCCGCCCCAATTATCAGCTCCACCTTGGGTTAGTTTATGATGTCATTCTGTCTGGATGTGTTTTCTTGCTTGTATTCAGTCTTAATGTTTTTCTGTTTATTTCGTTTCTTTTGTTGGTTTTCAGTGTTTCACTGCTTGTGTTTTTACTCTTAAAATACATGACCGCACACCGACCCCCGTAATGGATTATCATCTTGACCCTAATCTTGAATGATATAATCTATCATAAAACCTCTTCTGTTCTTTTGGACTAGGTGAAGGCCAATGATGCTGACGTGGGAGATAACGGCGCGGTCACATACATTATCTATCAGCCACCGTCCACTGTGCAGCGCCTCCTCAGCATTGACCGAAACACCGGCATCATCTTCGTCAAAGGTCCAGTTGACCGCGAGGACGTGAGTCTGCTCAAATTCTACGTCCAGGCCAAAGACAACGGCCCACAATCCAAGAGCTCCAAAGTCCTGGTGACCATCACAGTGAAGGACAGGAACGACAACCCACCGCTCATCAGGATCCGCGGATTTGCCCTGGTGGCTCACGAGGATGGGATTGCTAACATTTCTGAGGACATGCCTGTGGGGACTCCAGTGGCTCTTGTGGAAGTGACGGATCGAGACGAGGGTGAAAATGCAGTGGTGACTTGTGTGGTGGCCGGAGATGTACCGTTCCAGCTTCGTTCCGCATCAGACACAGGAAGTCGGAGGAAGTATTTCCTGCAGACCACAACACCACTGGATTATGAACGGGTCAAGGAATACAGGATTGAGATTGTAGCTGTGGATTCAGGGAACCCAGCTCTTTCCAGCACCAACTCGCTAAAGGTCCAAGTCACAGATGTGAATGATAACGCTCCGGTTTTCTCCCCGTCTATGTATGAGGTGGACTTTCCAGAGGAGAATCAGCCAGGCGATAAGGTTTTGGATGTAGTGGCCACTGATGCAGACAGTGGCACCAATGCTGAGCTCACATACAGTATTATCTTAGACTCGGCCATCAAGGGACTCTTTGAGATCAACCGTAACACAGGAGAGGTCCGAGTGATGGACCAGTTAGACCGTGAATACAGAGAACGCTATGAGTTTCAGGTTGAAGCATCTGATAAGGGGGTTCCCAGCATGAGGGGAACTGCAACAGTTGTGGTTAATGTACTCGACCGCAATGACAACGATCCCAAGTTCATGCTAGGTGGCTACAGTTTCTCTGTCCTGGAAAACTTGCCTGCACTCAGTCCAGTGGGAATGGTGACGGTCATGGATGTTGACAAAGGTGAAAATGCTCAGGTTCACTTATCGGTAGAACCAGACAATGGCAAGTTTGTGATTCAGAATGGCACATGGACTATTCTCTCGAGAATTTCCTTTGATCGGGAAAAGGAAAGCACCTACACCTTCCGTCTAAAAGCTGTTGATGGAGGTGATCCTCCTCGTTCCTCTTATGTGGGAATTACAATAAATGTCCTAGATGAAAATGATAATGCGCCTTACATCACCAAACCTTCCAACTCCTCATACAAGTTCCTTCCCCCACTGACAAGCCCAGATACACGTGTGGAGAAAGTGGAAGCAGAGGACATTGACACGGGATTGAACGCTGAGTTAGAGTACACCATCATGGGTGGAAACCCTCATGGACTCTTCCGCATTTCTCCAACCGATGGTGAGATTACGCTTGTCAAAGAATTCACTCGGAAGCATAACGGCCTCCACCGCCTGGTGGTAACGGTCAGTGACAAGGGGAAACCTGCCAAGCACACGACGGCGCTGGTCCACATCTTTGTAAACGAGACAATCGGAAACATCACACTGTTGGAATCGCTAGTCGGCCACAGCCTCTACACTCCTCTGGATAGGGACATTGCTGGAGACCCAGAATACTCCGTCCAGCAGAGCAACATCATGTACGGAAGCCTTGCAGGGATTGCCGGGGTCATCCTGGTCATTGTGGTGGTGGTTGTTATCCGGCACCGTCTGCAGAAGGAAGCCAAAAGTGGATACCAAGCAGGAAAGAAAGAGTCCAAAGATCTTTACACACCCAAGCAAGGAACCAAAAGCAGCAAGAGCAAAAAGAGCAAGAAGGGCAAGGCTCCAAAACCAGCAAAGTCCTTGGAGGAGGACGGGGAGGCAAGTCTTCAGAAAGGCTTGAAATTCAACCTGATGAGTGACAATGATAGTCCCAGGATTCATCTGCCCCTCAATTACCCTCCCGGAAGCCCCGATTTGGGGAGACACTACCGGTCAAACTCCCCTTTGCCCTCCATTCAGCTGCAGCCGCAATCCCCTTCAGCTTCCAAAAAGCACCAGGCTGTTCAGGATCTCCCGGCTGCAAACACCTTCGTAGGGACCGGAGACAGCAATTCCACCGGTTCTGATCAGTATTCGGATTACAGCTACAAGACCAACCCTCAGAAATACAGCACCAAACAGGTAGGAGATCATTTCCAAAGCATGGCAGGGTATCACACCGATATTCTGTGGACTAAGGGGATGTATTAGGGGCTTGGACTGAAATCCAAACCAAAGCTATTGTGAAAAACCTCAAACATGGTGTGCTCCCTGGTCATGTGTCAGGACTGTTTTTTTTTTTTTATTTATGCAAATTAAATCTCATTGTCACTTTAGTTTCAATTTAATGCCACTTCCTGTTTCATATTTTATATCTTTTTTTTTCTTGAAATGAAGGAAAAAACACTGGCTTTGTTTGATTTATTTTTATTTGATTTGAAAAAGTATTTCCTTTGGGTTTTACTGCTTTTTCACTTCTTTAATGATTAAAACTACTCAATCAAGGGGCTCTAAAAGAAGACACAAAGGCGTGAACTAGGGTGAATAATGTTTTAAAAAGCACACTTACACACACTTACACACACACACACACACACACACACACACACACACACACACACACACTTTGTCTTTGAAAAACGACTTTAATTACTTGGTCTTCATTTTGTTGGAGCCAGAGTAAATTGTTTGCATAGATTAATGGCAGGTAATTCCAGCTGCTCTCCTTGCCAGAGTTCTGCTCGTAACCCCAACACACACACACACACACACACACACACACACACACACACACACACAATAAATGCCGGTCTTCATTAAAACTACATAGGTGAGGTCATTTTATAAGAAGTCTGTAATGGGAAATAGCATCTCCGCCTGCATCACAAGTTGGAGCTATAAACTGTGAATCATGTCTGGTGGGCTGGAGGTGTGCGCTGAGAGCTGGGTAGATGATTTAGCTCAGTATTCACACTGCGTTTGGAAGAGCATGGAGCAGGATGGATCTTCTAAACCAGACATGAAGAAATAAAACGTCACGATATATTACAAGACTGTGGTCTATCAACACTCACCGAGTCATGTGTGTGTATAAGAGACAAAATGACACGGTGCCACATTTACACGCAGCTTCAAAGAGCAAGCCAAAAATAAATGCTTGGGCCTCATTAGTGAGCCGGAAAGTGAAGTTTTATTTATTTATTTTTTTATGCACACTGTACATAATGTTAATACCAAGTTATTTTTGTTGTTTATTTCTACGTCGTATCCTCAGTATACAGCTTTAACAGCAGCCAGTGAACACTCACACAGCGTGAAGCACCAGGCCTTAAACACACAGTCCACGTGTGTGTTAGCGTGAATACGTGTGCAGAGAAAAGAGAGAGAAAAAAGAGGAATGAAGGAAAGTGACAGGTTTAAGGTGAGGATTGTGTGTCTGTACTGAGCATAATGATCTCCTGTCAGATTAAACCACGGGGAGGCCAGAGGGAAAATATGAAGGTAATTGACTATGCACCGCGGGGGTGAGCAGGGTTCATTCACCACACACACACACACACACACACACACACACACACACACACACACACACACACACACACACACTGTGTGTAATCATGTGCGAGCTGGATGGATTTTAAAACTGCACACATCCCATTTCTGTTCCATTTTTTTCTCATCATGTGATTTATGTTAATTTCACTTCATCAGTTATTCATGACACTGTATGTTTGTGTGTGTACGTTTTTATGTTTCATTAAAAAGTAAGTTCTATTTCAATAAAAATGAGTTTAAATTCTAATCTGGCTGTGCGTTTGTGGATCTGACTGTAAGCAAACACTGAAATGAAATCTTAAGGTACAGTATCTATTCCATTCTTATTATTTATTCTTTATTTATTTATTTTTCTCATCTCGTCTTTTACATCACTAACACCTTTACACACAATCAAGGCTGTATCCTGCATGGCTCACTGTCCCCTATCCCCTATCACCTATCACCTATCCCCTATCCCCTATCACCTATCCCCTATCACCTATCCCCTATCACCTATCCCCTATCCCCTATTCACTATCCCCTATTCACTATCCCCTATCACCTATCCCCTATCACCTATCCCCTATCCCCTATCACCTATCCCCTATCCCCTATCACCTATCCCCTATCACCTATCCCCTATCCCCTATTCACTATCCCCTATTCACTATCCCCTATCACCTATCACCTATTCACTATCACCTATCCCCTATCACCTATCCCCTATCCCCTATCACCTATCCCCTGTCCCCTATCACCTATCCCCTATCACCTATCACCTATCACCTATTCACTATCCCCTATCACCTATCCCCTATCACCTATCCCCTATCCCCTATCACCTATCCCCTATCCCCTATCACCTATCCCCTATCACCTATCCCCTATCCCCTATTCACTATCCCCTATCACCTATCACCTATTCACTATCACCTATCACCTATCCCCATCACCTATCACCTGTCCCCTATTCACTATCCCCTATCACCTATCACCTATCCCCTATCACCTATCACCTATCACCTATCCCCATCACCTATCACCTGTCCCCTATTCACTATCCCCTATCACCTATCACCTATCCCCTATTCACTATCACCTATCACCTATCCCCATCACCTATCACCTGTCCCCTATTCACTATCCCCTATCACCTATCACCTATCCCCTATTCACTATCCCCTATCACCTATCCCCTATCACCTATCACCTGTCCCCTATCACCTATCCCCTATCACCTATCACCTGTCCCCTATCCCCTATCACCTATCCCCTATCCCCTATCACCTATCCCCTATCACCTATCCCCTATCCCCTATTCACTATCCCCTATTCACTATCCCCTATCACCTATCCCCTATTCACTATCACCTATCACCTATCCCCTATCACCTATCACCTGTCCCCTATTCACTATCCCCTATCCCCTATCACCTATCCCCTATCCCCTATCACCTATCCCCTATCACCTATCCCCTATCCCCTATTCACTATCCCCTATCCCCTATCACCTATCCCCTATTCACTATCACCTATCACCTATCCCCATCACCTATCACCTGTCCCCTATTCACTATCCCCTATCACCTATCACCTATCCCCTATCACCTATCACCTATCCCCATCACCTATCACCTGTCCCCTATTCACTATCCCCTATCACCTATCACCTATCCCCTATCCCCTATCACCTATCACCTATCCCCTATCCCCTATCCCCTATTCACTATCCCCTATTCACTATCCCCTATCCCCTATCACCTATCCCCTATTCACTATCACCTATCACCTATCCCCATCACCTATCACCTGTCCCCTATTCACTATCCCCTATTCACTATCCCCTATCCCCTATTCACTATCACCTATCACCTATCCCCATCACCTATCACCTGTCCCCTATTCACTATCCCCTATCACCTATCACCTATCCCCTATTCACTATCACCTATCACCTATCCCCATCACCTATCACCTGTCCCCTATTCACTATCCCCTATCACCTATCACCTATCACCTATCCCCTATTCACTATCCCCTATCACCTATCCCCTATCACCTATCACCTGTCCCCTATCACCTATCCCCTATCACCTATCACCTGTCCCCTATCCCCTATCACCTATCCCCTATCCCCTATCACCTATCCCCTATCACCTATCCCCTATCCCCTATTCACTATCCCCTATTCACTATCCCCTATCACCTATCCCCTATTCACTATCACCTATCACCTATCCCCTATCACCTATCACCTGTCCCCTATTCACTATCCCCTATCACCTATCCCCTATCCCCTATCACCTATCCCCTATCACCTATCCCCTATCCCCTATTCACTATCCCCTATTCACTATCCCCTATCACCTATCCCCTATTCACTATCACCTATCACCTATCCCCTATCACCTATCACATGTCCCCTATTCACTATCCCCTATCACCTATCACCTATCCCCTATCACCTATCACCTGTCCCCTATTCACTATCCCCTATCACCTATCCCCTATTCACTATCACCTATCACCTATCACCTGTCCCCTATTCACTATCCCCTATCACCTATCACCTATCCCCTATCACCTATCACCTATCACCTATCCCCTATTCACTATCCCCTATCACCTATCCCCTATCACCTATCACCTGTCCCCTATCACCTATCCCCTATCACCTGTCCCCTATCACCTATCCCCTATCACCTATCCCCTATTCACTATCCCCTATCACCTATCCCCTATTCACTATCCCCTATCACCTATCCCCTTCACCTATCACCTGTCCCCTATTCACTATCACCTATCACCTATCACCTATTCACTATCACCTATCACCTATCCCCTATTCACTATCCCCTATCACCTATCACCTATCCCCTATCACCTATCACCTATCCCCTATTCATTATCCCCTATCACCTATCCCCTATCACCTATCACCTATCCCCTATCCCCTATCGCCTATCACCTATCCCCTATTCACTATCCCCTATTCACTATCCCCTATCCCCTATTCACTATTCACTATCCCCTATTCACTATCACCTATCACCTATCCCCTATTCACTATCCCCTATTCACTATTCACTATCCCCTATCACCTGTCCCCTCTCACCTATCCCCTATCACCTATCCCCTATCCCCTATTCACTATCCCCCATTCACTATCCCCTGTCGCCTATCCCCTATTCCCCATCCCCTATCCCCCATTCACTATCCCCTATCGCCGATCCACTATCCCCTATCACCTATGACCTATCACCTATCCCCTATCACCTATCCCCTATACACTATCCCCTATCCCCCATTCACTATCCCCTGTCGCCTATCCCCTATTCACTATCCCCTATTCCCCATTCACTATCCCCTATCACCTATCACCTATCCCCTGTCACCTATCCCCTATACACTATCCCCTATTCCCCATTCACTATCCCCTGTCGCCTATCCCCTATTCCCCATCCCCTATTCCCCATTCACTATCCCCTATCACCTATCACCTATCCCCTGTCACCTATCCCCTATCACCTATCCCCTATACACTATCCCCTATTCCCCATTCACTATCCCCTGTCGCCTATCCCCTATTCCCCATCCCCTATTCCCCATTCACTATCCCCTATCCCCTATTCACTATCCCCTATCCCCTATTCCCCATCCCCTATCACCTATCCCCTATTCACTATCCCCTATCCCCTATCA
>NC_030423.2:31135193-31142693 GCF_001660625.3 Ictalurus punctatus
CAGTCCGGTTTCTTTTTTTGACACACTTATTATACTCTTTCAGGTTCTTTTTTATTCTTGATGGGATTCTAGTTCTAGAGCTCTTGTCATTGTGTCTATAGTTCTGATTGTGGTTCTAAATCTAGTTTTGTTCATAACTTTACTTTCTTTCTGGATCTAGCTATGTTCTATTTTTACAGCTGGATCTGGTTCTGGATCAGGTTTTTTTTTTTAATCTAGTTCTGGTTCTAGACCTGCATCTAATTCTAGTCATGTAATTGTTTTTAATTCAGGTTTGGTGTTAGCGCTGATTCAGTTTGTGGATCTAGATCATCTTCTATCGCTGTGGCCAGTTCTCTGTGTTGGTGTAGTTCTGGTTCTTAGCTGTTATCTGGATGTAAAATCCTCGGTGTGGTTCTAGAATGCGTTTGGTGATTGGTGTGTGAGGTGTGTTGTGTATGAAGAGAACATGAGGAGAACAGTGTGTTTAGAATGAATGTAGTGAAGGTGTGTTCCAGTCTCTCTACAGTTGTACAGTTGATTGACTGATACTTAGTGATGATGTCATCAAACTGCGTCTCTTCAGAAAGTGCACTGCGATGAAATTGTCTTAATATTCCAATAACACTCCTCGTTTACACTCACACTGACTCAGCAAATATTACACACACACACACACACACACACACACACACACATATTTTTGTAAGTTTAAATTGCATCAGTGTACTGTGTGTGTGCGCGCACGTGTGTGTGTGAGTGTGAGTGTGTGCGTGTATATGCATGTGTGTGTCTGCGTGTGTGTGTGTGCCTGTGTGTGTGCGTGTGCGTGTGTCTGTGTATGTGTGTGTGTGAATGGGTGTGTGTGTGTGTGTGCATATGCGTGTGTGTGTGTCTGTGTGTGTGTGTGTGTGCGTGTGTGTGTCTGTGTGTGTGTGTTTGTGTGTCTGTGTGTGTGCGTGTGTGTGTGCGTGTGTGTGTGTGTGTGGGGGGGGGTTTGGGGGCAGGCATAATTTCAGCAGATGTGAGATGACAATAGCAGATTGGCCTTGAGGGAGGAGAGAAATCAAGCTGTCTTTCTCTCTCTCTCTCTCACACACACACACACACACACACACACACACACACACACACACACACATACAGTAAATCGGCTCTAAGTGAAGGACGTCGAGTGATCGTGTCACAAACCCCTCTGTAGGGAGTCTCAGCTAACACGCTAAATCAAAAACATCCCCTAAGCGCTAATCATTAGCCAATACAGGACACACAAAGCGGGACTAAAGTCACATGTTCCACACTAGAGCCAAAACTAGAACAAGAACCAGAACAGAAGTAAAATTACAACCAGACAAAGAAACAGCAGCACAACTGTAACTAGAACCAGAACCAGTGCTTAAAACAGAGCGAGAGTGAAATAAGAGCTAGAACCAGATTTAAACTAGAATTAGTACTAAACTCTCACTTACACAGGTAAACAGACTAGGGGCAGAATGAGAACCTGACCCAGAACCACAGACAGATTCAGAAGGAGAGGTATTACTGGACCAGAACTGGAATTAGAACTGAATCAAAATCAAACTAGAACTGGAACCAGAATTGGATCTACCATCTGAACCAGAACCATGACAAGAATCAGATTTGGAACCTTTTAGAAATGGTACTAGAACCAGAACTGGAACACCTAGAACTATAGGTAGATACAAATCTTGAGTGATCACCATAACTAGAACTAGAACAAAAACCAGTACCGGGTGTTGAATTATATAACTAGTACTTGGAACAGAACCAGAACCACTTCAGACTTTCAGTGTGATGTCATCACTGACACTGTGACTGTTTCTGTTGCTATAAATAACACTGTGTGAGGGGTCCAAAGACACACACACACACACACACACACACACACACACACACACACACACCATATGCTAGAAGCCTGGCACAATCACAACACACACCTGCTTTGTGGACAGGTAGCCAAGTCACAGGTCAAAGGTCACTTGAGGTCATCTGCAGATCACAAGCAGAAACATTTTACTCGACTTTTTTCACATTCCAGCTTGAATGGAAGCTGCTGTACATATTTATATACCCTTGAAGTGTGTGTGTGTGTGTGTGTGTGTTTAATGATAGTGAACATCTGTTCTTAGCCTGTTTTTTGGTTGCTGATTAGACCTTCCATCTGACACATCTTCACACCATTTCAGCTGTGTGTGTGTGTGTGTGTGTGTCTGTGTGTGTGTTTGTGTGTGTATGTATGTGTTGGCCCATTGTTGGATGCCTTGTGTAATTACTGTCTGTGCATCCTGTCATATGCCCCCCCCCACACACACACACACACCGTTGGCACAAATCACATATTAGCTAACCCAAATACTAAAACTGTAACTATGGTTATAGTTTAAATTGAACTCTGTTAGCTAGCTATCATAGCTTAGGGTACCTGGCCATGAAGCATCCCTTGTTACCATGGCAACTGTTAATTATAGCTAAATTGTGGGCTTCATCTCAAACCACGAAAATAGCAGATTAAGTAGCGTGTCTCTTTTTTATCTGTCTGTTTCAAAGTGTGGAAGTGCTGGCTGTTTGCTCCTGACCAAATTCTGAACACACACACACACACACACACACACACACACACACACACACACATCATAACATATCATGCTCTCACTGCAGAGAGACACAGACAGTGCCAAGGGGTAGAACAAGAAAGAGCAAAAAAAAGAAGGAAAGACTCCCACTGCATTACACTCTAACTAAACCCCTCCCACTACATTACACTCTAACTAAACCCCTCCCACTGCATTACACTCTAACTAAACCCCTCCCACTACATTACACTCTAACTAAACCCCTCCCACTGCATTACACTCTAACTAAACCCCTCCCACTACATTACACTCTAACTAAACCCCTCCCACTGCATTACACTCTAACTAAACCCCTCCCACTACATTACACTCTAACTAAACCCCTCCCACTGCATTACACTCTAACTAAACCCCTCCCACTGCATTACACTCTAACTAAACCCCTCCCACTGCATTACACTCTAACTAAACCCCTCCCTCTGCATTACACTCTAACTAAACCCCTCCCACTGCATTACACTCTAACTAAACCCCTCCCACTGCATTACACTCTAACTAAACCCCTCCCACTACATTACACTCTAACTAAACCCCTCCCACTGCATTACACTCTAACTAAACCCCTCCCACTGCATTACACTCTAACTAAACCCCTCCCTCTGCATTACACTCTAACTAAACCCCTCCCTCTGCATTACACTCTAACTAAACCCCTCCCACTGCATTACACTCTAACTAAACCCCTCCCACTACATTACACTCTAAATAAACCCCTCCCACTGCATTACACTCTAACTAAACCCCTCCCACTGCATTACACTCTAACTAAACCCCTCCCACTGCATTACACTCTAACTAAACCCCTCCCACTGCATTACACTCTAACTAAACCCCTCCCACTACATTACACTCTAACTAAACCCCTCCCTCTGCATTACACTCTTAACTAAACCCCTCCCACTGCATTACACTCTAACTAAACCCCTCCCACTGCATTACACTCTAACTAAACCCCTCCCACTGCATTACACTCTAACTAAACCCCTCCCACTACATTACACTCTAAATAAACCCCTCCCACTGCATTACACTCTAACTAAACCCCTCCCACTGCATTACACTCTAACTAAACCCCTCCCACTGCATTACACTCTAACTAAACCCCTCCCACTGCATTACACTCTAACTAAACCCCTCCCACTGCGTTACACTCTAACTAAACCCCTCCCACTGCATTACACTCTAACTAAACCCCTCCCACTACATTACACTCTAACTAAACCCCTCCCACTGCATTACACTCTAACTAAACCCCTCCCACTGCATTACACTCTAACTAAACCCCTCCCACTGCATTACACTCTAACTAAACCCCTCCCTCTGCATTACACTCTAACTAAACCCCTCCCACTGCATTACACTCTAACTAAACCCCTCCCACTGCATTACACTCTAACTAAACCCCTCCCACTGCATTACACTCTAACTAAACCCCTCCCTCTGCATTACACTCTAACTAAACCCCTCCCACTGCATTACACTCTAACTAAACCCCTCCCACTGCATTACACTCTAACTAAACCCCTCCCACTACATTACACTCTAACTAAACCCCTCCCACTGCATTACACTCTAACTAAACCCCTCCCACTGCATTACACTCTAACTAAACCCCTCCCACTGCATTACACTCTAACTAAACCCCTCCCACTACATTACACTCTAATCCCACCATGTTACTTCATACTGTGATTGGAGATACATACATACATACATACATAGATAGCCAGAGAGACAGACTGATAATGGTGACCTAAATGCAGGGTTAGAGATCAAGTGTGTGTATCAGTGATCTGTACATGTACAGTTAAAGATTACACACTTTAACACACACACACACACACACACACACACACACACACACACACACACACACACACAGGGTGTATACAGCAGGTCAGTGGTTGTTGTTAATGATTGTAGATCAGTAATTGAAGCTGTTCTGAAGGTACAGTGTGATTAAAATGTTCATTTATTAATGCAGAGGAAACAAAGTTTGATTTTATTTGATGAGTGTTTTATTAACACTGCGCTGCGCTACACTCCACACTTTATTAGTTTTAGCTCAGGGGTTTTAATATATTACCATTCATATACAGATATGTGCAGATTATTTTACTGTATTTAAAGTCAGTGAATCATCAGGATAAAATATTCTCTCAGCAGCTCAACATGAGACACGGCACAGTTCCTCTGTACTGCACACAATCCCTCCATTTACACAGGCTCAAAAGTAACTAGACAAATTAACATAATCATAAATATTAGGATTATTTTAAACACTTAAATATTTTAATATTTTAATACTTATTTTTAATGAACCCATTGACGTGACCAAATGCTGAGTGTCCTCCTTTGAGATGTTTTGCAAGGTCTTCAGTAAGTGAACAGCAGCTCAGTGGCATTGAAACCATTAGACATTTAAGAACATTTAATTTCTTTGACTTAAGAAGATCTTGAGTTTCTTTGGTGGTACGTTTTGGGTTGTTATCCATCTGTACCATGAAGCTCTGTACTCTCAGTTTTGCAGCATTTGACTGAATCTGAGCAGAAAGTAAAGCTGTATACATCTCAGACTTCATCCTGCTCCTTCAATCAGCACTCACATCATCAATAAACACCAGTGACTCAGTTCCACTGGCAGCCGTACACGCCCATGCCATAACAATTCCTCCACCAGGTTTGACAGATGATGTGGTATGCTTTGGATCATGCACCCTTCCTTTCCTACTCCATACTCCTCTTCATCTTCCGCTTGCTCAGATTTCCTGCCATCTTGGATTGTCAAAAACTATTTTTTGCTACTCCACCTACAAATGCTGTCCAGTCAACACTAAATTTAGCATACATCATATAAAGACCAAGCTAGACAAAGATTATCAAAAGAATGTTGATATTCTAAACGATTTGTCCGTAATGTGCCAACAAATCTGACTGCAAAGCCACCAAACACGAAGTGAGGGTGTACTCAGCAACAACTTTGCATACTGACACAAATCTTGGTAGAACCATGCCCTGAGGCTATGAAACAAATTTTGTGACAAAGCCACCTACTGGTCAAAAGTTACAAATGAACAATGAATGTGCGGCTCACCGAGTCTGGGTGCTTGGCCCCCGAAAATGCTGCTTGCAGCTTTAATGATGATGATGATGATGATGATGATGATTATCGTTATTATTATATATATAAGTGCTCATTGAAGGAAACAAAAAAGTTTTTCTTCCTGAAGGATATTAGGGGTGTGTGTGTGTGTGTGTGTGTGTGTGTGTGTGTGTGTGTGTGTGTGTGTGACTCATAGCTCATTTCTTAAGCAGAGCAGCAGTAGGATCCTGAGGGGTTTAATTAGGTGTCGTCTTTAATGTAGTGTCCTTGGAGATTAGTCAGGACGGCGAGCGTACGGCGTTTCTCCCTCCCAAAACGTTCTGCTAGCATCCTTTAATTAATACAGACACACACACACACACACACACACACACACACACACACACACACACACACACACACACACAGTCTTCTCTCTCTCTCTCGCTCTCTCTCTCTCTCTCTCATAAATGAGTGTGTCCATGTGGCTGTGGGATTGCTGTGTGACAGATGAGTTCAGCCTCAAACTTTATCTCTCCCTTGCCGTCGTAAACACTGCACAATAAATGACAGAAAGAGAGAGAGAGAGAGATAGAGAGAGAGATGGAGAGAGAGAGAGAGGAAATAAGGAGTACAGATAAAACAGAACAACATAATTTTTAAATACAACAAATACAATAGTATGAGACAAACTTTATTATCCTACATCAGCACTAACCTTTAGGTCTTTATGCAGTCATTAACACACAACACTGTTTAATTACAGAATATTGTAGTGTAATGTTAGCGAGCCTGCTAGCACACGTTACGCCGGGTTTTAATTCAACCGGGTCACAGGGAGTGTAAAGTTAGTTTATCTCCTAACAAACTTTGCTACTCGAATAACACTAGCTAGCAAGTTTAGCTAGCTTGCTAATGACCTTATGAGAGACTTTTTGATAGCTGCTGCTAGAGAGGTAACATCTCATTTAAGCGTGACCACGCACCCCATAAGCGATAGAGATTGTTTCCACTATCCAATTAGAGATGGGCTGTATCACCTCTACTGTCTCCACCAAAGCTGACCAGCAGCTGCACTGCCTTACGCCGCTGGCCAGAGCGGTGGCGTAAGTACAGAGATCCCTTATTGGACACAGCAGGTGCAATCTCTCTTGTTTCTGTGTGAGGAACGGAGGAGGGCAGAAAGCCTGCAGCACTACTGGCTGGGCAGCAGATGTAGGCACCTTAGGAATATAATCTGGCCTAGGATTCAGGAAGGCCTTGGCTAATCCAGGGGTAAAGTCAAGGCAGTCGACCCTGATTGCAGGAGGAGCCAATTCTGCTGAGAAATGTCCTTCTACGAACTGTAAAAACCTCCCTCCCTCAGGGAATGGGGTACATGTTCTATGGCCCCTTTGTCCAAGAGGGATCTTACTTCCTGCACTAATGTCAGGCTCTGGTCTGTGCTGACTACTGTGGTGAGCATACCTCTGAACCGAGGGAGTCTTGCTCTGAAATGGACCGGTAACCCTTTTCTATGGTAGACAGAACCCATGAAGACACATTTGACAGTAGTTTCCACACTGACAGATGGTCTTTTAGTGACAACTTGGGGGAAAGCATCAGATTTTCATTGCCCTGTGACAGCTCGTTGACCAGAGAACACTGCAGACTTGAGACATCCTTGGCTAGGGGAGGCCCTACGGTAGCACTGGGGGCTACCTGCCCTAACAACCTCACGTCCCCTGATACGTCCCTCCACGGCCCCTCAGGACCGCTCCTCCTTTGTCTGCTTGGGCTTTA
>NC_030423.2:31160193-31177693 GCF_001660625.3 Ictalurus punctatus
TGCGTGTGTGTGTGAGTGTGTGTGAGTGTGTGAGTGTGTGTGTGAGTGTGTGTGTGTTTGTGAGTGTGTGTGTGAGTGTGTGTGAGTGTGTGAGTGTGTGTGTGAGTGTGTGTGTGTTTGTGAGTGTGTGTGTGAGTGTGTGTGAGTGTGTGAGTGTGTGTGTGAGTGTGTGTGTGTTTGTGAGTGTGTGTGTGAGTGTGTGTGAGTGTGTGAGTGTGTGTGTGAGTGTGTGTGTGTTTGTGAGTGTGTGTGTGAGTGTGTGTGAGTGTGTGAGTGTGTGTGTGAGTGTGTGTGTGAGTGTGTGTGTGTTTGTGAGTGTGTGTGTGTGTGTGTGTGTGTGTGTGTGTGTGTGTGTGTGAGAGAGAGAGAGTGTAGGAAAGCTAAGTATGATCTCATAGCTAGGTTATGACAGGAAATGAGGTCAAGACCTAGTTAATGAGGTGGAGCTCGTTAACACACACTTTATTCTGCAGTGAGAGGAAATAAATATTCAGACACGACTGTGTTTATTATTATTTAATAAACCTCCGAGTCATGTATCAACTTCACATTAGACCTTAAAGATCTCTGTCAGTACAACTGGCTCCATAATATTCAGGTAGGAAGTTCATGGAACTACAACTCATCATCCGCAGGCAGGTGAACCTCACAGCTGTTCTCACCATGCTCTACTGATAAAGAAGGAAAGATAGAAGGTCAGCAGTCACTCGAAATGAGGTGGGGATGACCTGAGACAACAACAACAGTTACCCAAAGAACAATAAGCAAGGAACTGCACCTCAATCCTCTCTGGTCCTGCACCACACGCTAAACTCCTCCGCTACAATACAAGCACAAATCAGAGCTATCTTACAACAACATACAAAACAAAAATATACAAAATAATTTGCTCCTTGATAATTGGAGAAAGAAGGGCTGTGTGTTTAATCACAAGAAGATGTACAGTGAAGCATGGTGCTGGGAGCATCATTATATCTGGCTGCTTCTCTGCAGTCTGGTACTGGGCAGTTACAGAGTACTGGGGCATTCCAAGGTACTGGGGCATTACACGGTACTGGAGCATTACACGGTACATTCCACGGTACTGGGGCATTACACGGTACTGGGGCATTACACGGTACTGGGGCATTACACGGTATTGGGGAATTACATGGTACTGGGGCATTACACGGTATTGGGGAATTACATGGTTTGGGCCATTACTCAGTATGGGGCATTACACGGTACTGGGGCATTACACGGTACTAGGGCATGACACGGTACTGGGGCATTACGCGATATTGGTGCATTACTGGGTACGGGGCATTACTTGGTTCAGGGGCATTACGTGCCAGTTAAGGAATCATGCATGCAGCGATGCAGCTGGACGTATTGGAGAAGAATTTGATCTTATCAGCCATGAAACTGAATCTGGGAAGAAGAAGATGGATGTTTCAACAAAACAAAGACCGAAAACACACAGCTACAATAACTCGACAAGGGCCTGCATGGTTGAGCCGATCTCCTGACCTGAATTCCAGGGAAAATGTATATTTAAATTGGGAGTCCATCAGAGAGATCCTCATAACTTTGGGGGAGTGAAGAGGAAATGGACAAAGACAACCACAACACTGAAAAAAGTGAATTACTTAATGTAGACATCTCCAACCAGTAAATACCAACCACTTACTAACGACGACTTACCACAAGAACCACTTACTAATCACAACTTACCACAACCACATACTAACTACAACTTACCACAACAACCACATACTAACTACAACTTACCACAACAACCACATACTAACTACAACTTACCACAACAACCACATACTAACTACAACTTACCACAACAACCACGTGCTAACGTGAGAAAATAAGGGACAGCTGTTTAATATCAGTGGTGTTTGTTCTGCACACACTGATCTGTTTCCCTTAATACCTAATCAGATCACACACACACACACACACACACACACACACACACACACACACACCCCTTTTGTTCTACATGTTTACTGGGTCTTTTTCCAGAGAACTTTAATTAATTGCACTTCTCTGTATATGTGCACGTGTGTGTGTATGGAAGGTGTTTGTGGAGGATAAATAATGTTTAGTGGAGCTTCATCCTACCTGTCTCTCCCTAGCGCACGTGTGTGTGTGTGTGTGTGTGTGTGTGTGTGTGTGTGTGTACGAGAGAGAGAGACTGATGCGACAATTCTGTCCACTCTGCTGCTCATGTGTCCGACGGGTGATGAACAAGATGATGATCTCAGTCCATCACACATACACTGTGCTCACTGGAACCTTACAGATTGTGTGTGTGTGTGTGTGTGTGTGTGTGTGTGTGTGAGAGAGAGAGAGAGAGAGAGAGAGAGAGAGAGAGAGAGAGCAAGATAAATATAAAAAGAGAGTGTGATGATATTAATTTTACACGGTGACAGTGTTTATCTATATTATTGTACACTATACACACAGCAGTGGTGTTTATGTGCACTTTATAGTGAATAAGGTGTTTGGTTTGGGACGCGCCCACAGTCAGTGATGATTTTTTGATCTGGTACTTTAGCTTTCCCAGTATATTTCACACACACACACACACACACACACACACACACACACACACACACACACACACACACACCATCTAGGTGAGGATAATTGATGATAACGCAGCTCTCAGTGCTAAGGCGTTAGCGTGTCTTCTCCAATAAGACATTAGCCACACAGTCAGTGTTAAATTGTCACGGTGTGTTTGAGAGATTGAACGCTTCATTTGGCGAGCGCTGATCTTCAGCTCACTCAAACATTCACACTGACACAAGAAGTGTGTGTTATCTCCTCTCTCTCTTTGTGTGTGTGTGTGTGTGTGTGTGTGTGTGTGTGTGTGTGTGTGTGTGTTTGTGTGTCCTCAGATGAACATGTCTGATGTATTTAGTGAGCTGTAATGAGAGGAACAGCCATCATGTTTAGGATATTTATCAGTATTTTTCTTCTCAGATATAAGAAAGATTCATTTCAGACCTGAGGTGTTTATTCTGCACCCAGACCTTCATCCTTATCATCTTCCATGGCTTCTTTAAGGCTTCAGTAGATAATTAATGGTTCTTACCATCTAAAAAGGATTGTATATAGGAATACATGTTCACTGTTCTACATAGAACCTTTAAGGGTTCCAGAAGAACCTGAAGAACTGAGGAAACTGTAAAGTTTCTGCATATTTAAGACTATTTAAAAAGAAAGGTTCTTTAGCTTTATGTTGAAAAAGTATTCAACCCTCTTAAAGTCATCATTATAACTGACACTTACTCTGATTGTTCCTGGCGGTATTTTGTATCTGTACTTAAAGTAAATTTAGTCTAAATTCATTAATTGTCTGCAGATCACTAAAAAAAAAAGAAAAAATGAAAAATTCTGCTTGCATAAGTATTCACCCCCTTAATGCTAGTACTTGGGGTTGGTGAAGTTCCTCCCAGATCTGCACACTGTGGGATTTTCACTCGTTTCTGCTTCCTGCAGGATTTCCTCCAGGTTCCTCAGGTTTGGTTAGATGATGTTTGTTGACTGAAATTTTCAAACAGTTCCACAGATTCTCAATGGGATTCAGATCTGAACTTGGACTTGGCCACTACAGAACATTCACCTTTTTGTTTTAAATCGCTCCTGCATTGTTCTGGTCTTGTGTTTCGGATCGTTGTCCAGCTGAAAGGTGAAGTTTGAAGCAGGTTGTAATATCTCCCTGTATTTTGCTCCATCCATTCTCCATTCAATTTTGACAAAATGGTTCTGAGGATGAAAAGCGTCCTCCATATTTCACTGTAGAGATGGTGTAAATTGAGGTATGGCCTGCGTTAGGTTTAGGTAGTGGTCTAAGTGGTGCTTGTATATAGTGCTGGTCCAGGTAGTGCTGGGGCGGCTGTGGATCAGCTGGTAGAGCAGGTTCTCCACCAATCACAGGTTGGGCAGTTCGAGCCCCGGCCCACATGCTGAAGTGTCCTTGGGCGAGACATTGAACCCCAAGTTGCTCCCGATGGCAGGCTAACGCCTTGCATGGCAGTCATTGGTGTGTGTGTGTGTGTGTGTGTGTGTGTGTGTGTGTGTGTGTGTGTGAATGAGTAACAGTATAAAGCACTTTGTAGGTTTAGATCGGACTTTAATAGTACTGATTTAATATTTCTCATGTGAAGGCCAATTATACATCAGTTTGGGTCTTCATCAAGACAATATCGTTCATCTGGAGCTTCCGGAACCTGGGGGTTGAATACCTACGTGAATAATTATTTGAATGCTTTTCTTTGAAATACTTGCTGAGCAATAATTAAAATAATTTAAACATTGAAACTTCACTGTAAGAGATTGCAATAAAAATACTGACAGGAATGATGTGTGTATTTATCGCTTGTTTTTCTGATCATGTCCATGGGGGTGAATACTTTTGCAAGCCTCTGTACATAATGAGTCAGTGTGTTATCTCTGCCTTATCAGAGATCTGTGTTCTGACGGTGTGTCTGTTACCTGTCTGGACGAGATTAATGTTCCAGTGTTTAAGGTGTAGTAAGCGTAGCAGTTATATCTCGGGTTCATTATTAACAGCTCAGGTCATGTGACTGACGAGAAAAACACTCACATGACCACTTTAATGTAAAATCCACATCAGCTAGCGGTGTAATTTACCTGAGAGTGAATTTCTCTGTAAGAATTTTATGGTAAGTATTTCTCTGTAGGAATATTTCTGTATCCATGGCGACTGTGTGCTTTAAACTGTACTAGTGGTATGAGCAGTGAGAGTTAACGTGCTGCTGTGATAACGGCTTCACTCAACATTTCCTCATTCTTCCTAACTATAAAACGTTAACTAACATTTCCTCCTTCTAACAGAAAGTCAGTCTAGCAAGTGCTAATCGTGGCTACGCTAATGAAGCTAAGCTAATGAAGCTAATGGCTGCTTTACAGTTTGTCTTCACTGCTTTAGCGCTGAGGCTCCAATTCAGCTGTGAGTTCCTGTTCACTCAGTGTTTACAGACAAACAAAAGCTTGAGGACAAAAGAGAGAGGTCATGACTGCACACACACACACACACACACACACACACACACACACACACACACACACACACACACACACCTATGACATAAACTCACTCCTCTTTTCCTATTTCACACTCAGTACTATTGATATAAGAGACAGCAGGAAACCACTGAGAGGGGATTTTTTTATGTTGTATATGAAATCTGACACACACACACACACACACACACACACACACACACACACACGAGTCAGATCACAGATCAGAATGTGCTCTTCTGCACGCAACAATGCATAAACAAATCTAACCAAATCTAATGCCATGTTGTTTTTCCCAGTATTCCAAACACACACACACTCACACATACACACACACACACACACCTCAGTGAGTTTACGAGTGTGTAGTTGTTAGATGTGTGACGTTGTGTCTCGTTCCAAATGGTCATCTGTTCCGTCTCAGTTCTCTCAGTGTGCTAATATTAACACATTTCCTCTATACACAGACACACACACACACACACACACACACACACACACACACACACACACACACACACACAGAGACTGAAAGTGTGTGATACACAGACTGATCGTACATGTAAAAATAAAACCTTTGGGGACGTTATGCATTGTTTATATTTAACATTAAAATCCAGAATGGCTCGTATTCTGACAATTCACTTAGACATGGCGCTCAAACATCACCTCATAAACACTCAGTGTGTGTGTGTGTGTGTGTGTGTGTGTGTGTGTGTGTGTGTGTGTGTGTGTGTGTGTGATTCCTAAAGGGCATTGGAGACACAGGGACTTTACATAAACGACTCCTCCGTTTGCATGCAGGATGTTTGGCTTCACATGCTGTAGCTTCTCGCTTGAGCGTGAAGGTGTGTGTGTGTGTGTGTGTGTGTGTGTGTGTGTGTGTGTGTGTGTGTGTGTGAGAGAGAGAGAGAAAGAGAGAGAAAGAGAGAGAGAGAGAGAGAGAGAACTTAATTAAAGAAATTACTCCAGAAACCCTCACACCTGATCAAAAAAAACATACAGAAAAGACTAAACCAACTGGAATCTGCAATCAGACCATCAGACCATCAGACCATCAGACTACTCCAGATGAGTGACAGACGCAGTTAACAAGATAAAATCCAGAAAAACATACGGCTGACGACATTAGATCAGAAATGCTGAAGCTCAGTCCTACTGTAATGCAGAAGAACTGCAAGCCAGTTATTCTCCACATCCCTGAATACGTTTAATCTCCACACTGTACACAAGGAGACGAATCTCACGCCAGGAACCACAGAGGCGTCCGTGTGTGTGTGTGGAAGAGCGTCTGTGTTCTCACTGCCCGGACACAGACCTTTCTCACAGACCACAAGCGCCTCAGTAACAGTCGAACTGGGTTTCTACACAACCACCGCACAACCCCCACGTACACCAACACACACACTTACACACTACACACCCCAATCAACAGCACACACACACCAACACACACACTTACACACACTAATCAACAGCACACACACCAACACACACATTTACACACACTAATCAACAGCACACACACCAACACACACATTTACACACTACACACCCTAATCAACAGCACACACACCAACACACACATTTACACACTACACACACTAATCAACAGCACACACACCAACACACACATTTACACACTACACACCCTAATCAACAGCACACACACCAACGCACACATTTACACACTACACACCCCAATCAACAGCACACACACCAACAACACACATTTACACACTACACACATTTACACACTACACACCCTAATCAACAGCACACACACCAACACACACATTTACACACTACACACACTAATCAACAGCACACACACCAACAACAAACATTTACACACTACACACACTAATCAACAGCACACACACCAACACACACACACTTACACACTACACACACTAATCAACAGCACACACACCAACACACACATTTACACACTACACACCCCAATCAACAGCACACACCAACGCACACATTTACACACTACACACCCTAATCAACAGCACACACACCAACACACACATTTACACACTACACACCCTAATCAACAGCACACACAACAACACACACATTTACACACTACACACATTTACACACTACACACCAACACACACATTTACACACTACACACACTAATCAACAGCACACACACCAACACACACATTTACACACTACACACACTAATCAACAGCACACACACCAACACACACATTTACACACTACACACACTAATCAACAGCACACACACCAACGCACACATTTACACACTACACACACTAATCAACAGCACACACACCAACGCACACATTTACACACTACACACCCTAATCAACAGCACACACACCAACAATACACATTTACACACTACACACACTAATCAACAGCACACACACCAACGCACACATTTACACACTACACACCCTAATCAACAGCACACACACCAACAACACACATTTACACACTACACACCCTTATCAACAGCACACACACCAACAACACACATTTACACACTACACACCCTTATCAACAGCACACACACCAACACACACATTTACACACTACACACATTTACACACTACACACCCTAATCAACAGCACACACACCAACACACACATTTACACACTACACACCCTAATCAACAGCACACACAACACACACATTTACACACTACACACACTAATCAACAGCACACACACCAACACACACATTTACACACTACACACATTTACACACTACACACCCCAATCAACAGCACACACACCAACAACACACATTTACACACTACACACCCTAATCAACAGCACACACACCAACACACACATTTACACACTACACACACTAATCAACAGCACACACACCAACACACACATTTACACACTACACACCCTAATCAACAGCACACACACCAACAACAAACATTTACACACTACACACACTAATCAACAGCACACACACCAACACACACACACTTACACACTACACACACTAATCAACAGCACACACACCAACACACACATTTACACACTACACACCCTAATCAACAGCACACACACCAACACACACACACTTACACACTACACACACTAATCAACAGCACACACACCAACACACACATTTACACACTACACACACTAATCAACAGCACACACCAACACGCACATTTACACACTACACACATTTACACACTACACACCAACACACACACACTTACACACTACACACACTAATCAACAGCACACACACCAACGCACACATTTACACACTACACACACTAATCAAAAGCACACACACCAACGCACACATTTACACACTACACACACTAATCAACAGCACACACACCAACACACACATTTACACACTACACACACTAATCAACAGCACACACACCAACAATACACATTTACACACTACACACCCTAATCAACAGCACACACACCAACAACACACATTTACACACTACACACCCTAATCAACAGCACACACACCAACACACACATTTACACACTACACACCCTAATCAACAGCACACACAACAACACACACATTTACACACTACACACCCTAATCAACAGCACACACACCAACAACACACATTTACACACTACACACCCTTATCAACAGCACACACACCAACACACACATTTACACACTACACACCCCAATCAACAGCACACACACCAACAACACACATTTACACACTACACACCCTAATCAACAGCACACACACCAACACACACATTTACACACTACACACACTAATCAACAGCACACACACCAACACACACATTTACACACTACACACATTTACACACTACACACCCTAATCAACAGCACACACACCAACACACACATTTACACACTACACACCCTTATCAACAGCACACACACCAACACACACATTTACACACTACACACCCCAATCAACAGCACACACACCAACAACACACATTTACACACTACACACCCTAATCAACAGCACACACACCAACACACACATTTACACACTACACACACTAATCAACAGCACACACACCATCACGCACATTTACACACTACACACCCTAATCAACAGCACACACACCAACACACACATTTACACACTACACACCCTAATCAACAGCACACACAACACACACATTTACACACTACACACACTAATCAACAGCACACACACCAACACACACATTTACACACTACACACATTTACACACTACACACCCCAATCAACAGCACACACACCAACACACACATTTACACACTACACACATTTACACACTACACACCCCAATCAACAGCACACACACCAACAACACACATTTACACACTACACACCCTAATCAACAGCACACACACCAACACACACATTTACACACTACACACACTAATCAACAGCACACACACCAACACACACATTTACACACTACACACCCTAATCAACAGCACACACACCAACAACAAACATTTACACACTACACACACTAATCAACAGCACACACACCAACACACACACACTTACACACTACACACACTAATCAACAGCACACACACCAACACACACATTTACACACTACACACCCTAATCAACAGCACACACACCAACACACACACACTTACACACTACACACACTAATCAACAGCACACACACCAACACACACATTTACACACTACACACACTAATCAACAGCACACACCAACACGCACATTTACACACTACACACATTTACACACTACACACCAACACACACATTTACACACTACACACACTAATCAACAGCACACACACCAACGCACACATTTACACACTACACACACTAATCAAAAGCACACACACCAACGCACACATTTACACACTACACACCCTAATCAACAGCACACACACCAACACACACATTTACACACTACACACACTAATCAACAGCACACACACCAACACACACATTTACACACTACACACACTAATCAACAGCACACACACCAACGCACACATTTACACACTACACACACTAATCAACAGCACACACACCAACAATACACATTTACACACTACACACCCTAATCAACAGCACACACACCAACAACACACATTTACACACTACACACATTTACACACTACACACCCTAATCAACAGCACACACACCAACACACACATTTACACACTACACACCCTAATCAACAGCACACACAACACACACATTTACACACTACACACACTAATCAACAGCACACACACCAACACACACATTTACACACTACACACATTTACACACTACACACCCCAATCAACAGCACACACACCAACACACACATTTACACACTACACACATTTACACACTACACACCCCAATCAACAGCACACACACCAACAACACACATTTACACACTACACACCCTAATCAACAGCACACACACCAACACACACATTTACACACTACACACACTAATCAACAGCACACACACCAACACACACATTTACACACTACACACCCTAATCAACAGCACACACACCAACAACAAACATTTACACACTACACACACTAATCAACAGCACACACACCAACACACACACACTTACACACTACACACACTAATCAACAGCACACACACCAACACACACATTTACACACTACACACCCTAATCAACAGCACACACACCAACACACACACACTTACACACTACACACACTAATCAACAGCACACACACCAACACACACATTTACACACTACACACACTAATCAACAGCACACACCAACACGCACATTTACACACTACACACATTTACACACTACACACCAACACACACATTTACACACTACACACACTAATCAACAGCACACACACCAACGCACACATTTACACACTACACACACTAATCAAAAGCACACACACCAACGCACACATTTACACACTACACACACTAATCAACAGCACACACACCAACGCACACATTTACACACTACACACCCTAATCAACAGCACACACACCAACAATACACATTTACACACTACACACACTAATCAACAGCACACACACCAACGCACACATTTACACACTACACACACTAATCAACAGCACACACACCAACGCACACATTTACACACTACACACACTAATCAACAGCACACACACCAACACGCACATTTACACACTACACACATTTACACACTACACACCCTAATCAACAGCACACACACCAACACACACATTTACACACTACACACACTAATCAACAGCACACACACCAACAATACACATTTACACACTACACACCCTAATCAACAGCACACACACCAACAACACACATTTACACACTACACACCCTAATCAACAGCACACACAACAACACACACATTTACACACTACACACCCTAATCAACAGCACACACACCAACACACACATTTACACACTACACACCCTAATCAACAGCACACACAACAACACACACATTTACACACTACACACCCTAATCAACAGCACACACACCAACGCACACATTTACACACTACACACCCTAATCAACAGCACACACACCAACAACACACATTTACACACTACACACCCTTATCAACAGCACACACACCAACACACACATTTACACACTACACACATTTACACACTACACACCCTAATCAACAGCACACACACCAACACACACATTTACACACTACACACACTAATCAACAGCACACACACCAACACACACATTTACACACTACACACACTAATCAACAGCACACACACCAACGCACACATTTACACACTACACATCCTAATCAACAGCACACACACCAACGCACACATTTACACACTACACACACTAATCAACAGCACACACACCAACACACACATTTACACACTACACACACTAATCAACAGCACACACACCAACACGCACATTTACACACTACACACATTTACACACTACACACATTTACACACTACACACCCTAATCAACAGCACACACACCAACACACACATTTACACACTACACACACTAATGAACAGCACACACACCAACGCACACATTTACACACTACACACACTAATCAACAGCACACACACGAACAATACACATTTACACACTACACACCCTAATCAACAGCACACACACCAACAACACAC
This sequence comes from Ictalurus punctatus, assembly GCF_001660625.3. Taxonomy (NCBI): domain Eukaryota; kingdom Metazoa; phylum Chordata; class Actinopteri; order Siluriformes; family Ictaluridae; genus Ictalurus; species Ictalurus punctatus. The sequence goes on from NC_030423.2 coordinate 31,172,385, forward strand.
ATTTACACACTACACACCCTAATCAACAGCACACACACCAACACACACATTTACACACTACACACATTTACACACTACACACCCTAATCAACAGCACACACACCAACACACACATTTACACACTACACACCCTAATCAACAGCACACACAACACACACATTTACACACTACACACACTAATCAACAGCACACACACCAACACACACATTTACACACTACACACATTTACACACTACACACCCCAATCAACAGCACACACACCAACACACACATTTACACACTACACACATTTACACACTACACACCCCAATCAACAGCACACACACCAACAACACACATTTACACACTACACACCCTAATCAACAGCACACACACCAACACACACATTTACACACTACACACACTAATCAACAGCACACACACCAACACACACATTTACACACTACACACCCTAATCAACAGCACACACACCAACAACAAACATTTACACACTACACACACTAATCAACAGCACACACACCAACACACACAATTTCACACTACACACCCTAATCAACAGCACACACACCAACACACACATTTACACACTACACACCCTAATCAACAGCACACACACCAACACACACACACTTACACACTACACACACTAATCAACAGCACACACACCAACACACACATTTACACACTACACACACTAATCAACAGCACACACCAACACGCACATTTACACACTACACACATTTACACACTACACACCAACACACACATTTACACACTACACACACTAATCAACAGCACACACACCAACACGCACATTTACACACTACACACATTTACACACTACACACCCTAATCAACAGCACACACACCAACACACACATTTACACACTACACACACTAATCAACAGCACACACACCAACAACACACATTTACACACTACACACACTAATCAACAGCACACACAACAACACACACATTTACACACTACACACCCTAATCAACAGCACACACACCAACGCACACATTTACACACTACACACCCTAATCAACAGCACACACACCAACAACACACATTTACACACTACACACCCTTATCAACAGCACACACACCAACACACACATTTACACACTACACACATTTACACACTACACACCCTAATCAACAGCACACACACCAACACACACATTTACACACTACACACCCTTATCAACAGCACACACACCAACACACACATTTACACACTACACACCCTAATCAACAGCACACACACCAACACACACATTTACACACTACACACACTAATCAACAGCACACACACCATCACGCACATTTACACACTACACACCCTAATCAACAGCACACACACCAACACACACATTTACACACTACACACCCTAATCAACAGCACACACACCAACACACACATTTACACACTACACACCCTAATCAACAGAACACACACCAACGCACACATTTACACACTACACACCCTAATCAACAGCACACACACCAACAACAAAAATTTACACACTACACACACTAATCAACAGCACACACACCAACACACACATTTACACACTACACACACTAATCAACAGCACACACACCAACACACACATTTACACACTACACACACTAATCAATAGCACACACACCAACACACACATTTACACACTACACACCCTAATCAACAGCACACACACCAACACACACATTTACACACTACACACACTAATCAACAGCACACACACCAACACACACATTTACACACTACACACACTAATCAACAGCACACACACCAACACGCACATTTACACACTACACACATTTACACACTACACACCCTAATCAACAGCACACACACCAACGCACACATTTACACACTACACACCCTAATCAACAGCACACACACCAACAACACACATTTACACACTACACACCCTTATCAACAGCACACACACCAACACACACATTTACACACTACACACATTTACACACTACACACCCTAATCAACAGCACACACACCAACACACACATTTACACACTACACACCCTAATCAACAGCACACACACCAACAACACACATTTACACACTACACACCCTTATCAACAGCACACACACCAACACACACATTTACACACTACACACATTTACACACTACACACCCTAATCAACAGCACACACACCAACACACACATTTACACACTACACACACTAATCAACAGCACACACAACACACACACATTTACACACTACACACACTAATCAACAGCACACACACCAACACACACAATTTCACACTACACACCCTAATCAACAGCACACACACACCAACAACACACATTTACACACTACACACCCTAATCAACAGCACACACACCAACACACACATTTACACACTACACACACTAATCAACAGCACACACACCAACACACACAATTTCACACTACACACCCTAATCAACAGCACACACACCAACACACACATTTACACACTACACACATTTACACACTACACACCCCAATCAACAGCACACACACCAACACACACATTTACACACTACACACATTTACACACTACACACCCCAATCAACAGCACACACACCAACAACACACATTTACACACTACACACCCTAATCAACAGCACACACACCAACACACACATTTACACACTACACACACTAATCAACAGCACACACACCAACACACACATTTACACACTACACACCCTAATCAACAGCACACACACCAACACACACATTTACACACTACACACACTAATCAACAGCACACACACCAACACACACAATTTCACACTACACACCCTAATCAACAGCACACACACCAACACACACATTTACACACTACACACACTAATCAACAGCACACACACCAACAACAAACATTTACACACTACACACACTAATCAACAGCACACACACCAACACACACACACTTACACACTACACACACTAATCAACAGCACACACACCAACACACACATTTACACACTACACACCCTAATCAACAGCACACACACCAACACACACACACTTACACACTACACACACTAATCAACAGCACACACACCAACACACACATTTACACACTACACACACTAATCAACAGCACACACCAACACGCACATTTACACACTACACACATTTACACACTACACACCAACACACACATTTACACACTACACACACTAATCAACAGCACACACACCAACGCACACATTTACACACTACACACACTAATCAAAAGCACACACACCAACGCACACATTTACACACTACACACACTAATCAACAGCACACACACCAACGCACACATTTACACACTACACACACTAATCAACAGCACACACACCAACACACACATTTACACACTACACACACTAATCAACAGCACACACACCAACGCACACATTTACACACTACACATCCTAATCAACAGCACACACACCAACACACACATTTACACACTACACACACTAATCAACAGCACACACACCAACACACACATTTACACACTACACACACTAATCAACAGCACACACACCAACACGCACATTTACACACTACACACATTTACACACTACACACCCTAATCAACAGCACACACACCAACACACACATTTACACACTACACACACTAATGAACAGCACACACACCAACGCACACATTTACACACTACACACACTAATCAACAGCACACACACCAACGCACACATTTACACACTACACACCCTAATCAACAGCACACACACCAACAACACACATTTACACACTACACACCCTAATCAACAGCACACACACCAACACACACATTTACACACTACACACACTAATCAACAGCACACACACCAACAACAAACATTTACACACTACACACACTAATCAACAGCACACACACCAACACACACACACTTACACACTACACACACTAATCAACAGCACACACACCAACACACACATTTACACACTACACACCCTAATCAACAGCACACACACCAACACACACACACTTACACACTACACACACTAATCAACAGCACACACACCAACACACACATTTACACACTACACACACTAATCAACAGCACACACCAACACGCACATTTACACACTACACACATTTACACACTACACACCAACACACACATTTACACACTACACACACTAATCAACAGCACACACACCAACGCACACATTTACACACTACACACACTAATCAAAAGCACACACACCAACGCACACATTTACACACTACACACACTAATCAACAGCACACACACCAACGCACACATTTACACACTACACACACTAATCAACAGCACACACACCAACGCACACATTTACACACTACACACACTAATCAACAGCACACACACCAACGCACACATTTACACACTACACATCCTAATCAACAGCACACACACCAACACACACATTTACACACTACACACACTAATCAACAGCACACACACCAACACACACATTTACACACTACACACACTAATCAACAGCACACACACCAACACGCACATTTACACACTACACACATTTACACACTACACACCCTAATCAACAGCACACACACCAACACACACATTTACACACTACACACACTAATGAACAGCACACACACCAACGCACACATTTACACACTACACACACTAATCAACAGCACACACACCAACAATACACATTTACACACTACACACCCTAATCAACAGCACACACACCAACAACACACATTTACACACTACACACCCTAATCAACAGCACACACACCAACACACACATTTACACACTACACACATTTACACACTACACACCCTAATCAACAGCACACACAACACACACATTTACACACTACACACACTAATCAACAGCACACACACCAACACACACATTTACACACTACACACATTTACACACTACACACCCCAATCAACAGCACACACACCAACACACACATTTACACACTACACACATTTACACACTACACACCCCAATCAACAGCACACACACCAACAACACACATTTACACACTACACACCCTAATCAACAGCACACACACCAACACACACATTTACACACTACACACACTAATCAACAGCACACACACCAACACACACATTTACACACTACACACCCTAATCAACAGCACACACACCAACAACAAACATTTACACACTACACACACTAATCAACAGCACACACACCAACACACACACACTTACACACTACACACACTAATCAACAGCACACACACCAACACACACATTTACACA
>NC_030423.2:31195193-31200193 GCF_001660625.3 Ictalurus punctatus
TTTAAACCCTAGCTGAGAGAACATTCAAAACAAGTTGCAATAATGCGAAAGCATCAAGAGTTTAAAATACAACTCCAACCAATAATAATAATAATAATAATAATAATAATAATAATAATAATAATAATAAGAAGAAGAATACATAGCATTACTCTCTCACAGCTCTAGGGTTCCACCATGAGCTCAGATGTGGAGTTTCACATGTTCTCCCCATGTCTGTGTGGGTTTCCTCTGGGTTCTCCAGTTTCCTTGCCACCCTGATCAGGATAAAGTGCTTACTGAATGACTGACTAACGAATGATTAACTAATAATAATAATAATAATAATAATAATAATAATAACAAACTCTCTGCATCTTGTAATGCTCACAGATTATCAATCTCACGGTCTCTCTCTCGCTCTCTCACTCTCACGCTTTCTCTCTCTCATGCTCTCTCTCTCTCTCTCTCTCTCTCTCTCTGGGGTCCATTTGTACTACAGGATGTGGGGACATTAGTGCGAGAGAGCGAGTGTCTAGCTGAAGCGCTGCCCCTCAGGATGCTGAACAAAAGTAATAGAATTACAGCCCATTATCAGATACAGATGATTCCATTAAGCAGAGAGAGAGAGAAAGGGGGGAAATAAGGGACAGAGAGAGATAGATAGAGGGATGAGGGACAGAGAGAGAGAGCGAGATGGATTGGTTCCATTTTGTCATGTCTTGGCTGATCCGTGCCTAACAGCAGTGTGTGTTGGCGCTTTGAGTGTTACAGCAAGCCAACCTCCAACCACACACACCACAACAACAACAACAACACACACACACACACCACAACAGCAATACACAAACACATTATTATTATAAGTAGTAGTAGTAGTAGTAGTAGTAGACACAGAGTATCTGATGTGTTCATGTTTCTCCTCTCTGTTTGTTCAGTTCACAACATTTTCCATCAAGAAAGAATATAAGCTTAACAGACAGACAGACAGGCAGACAGTCAGACAGGTAGACAAACAGACAGACAGGCAGACAGACAGACATACAGACAGACAGACAGGCAGGCAGGCAGGCAGGCAGACAGACAGACAGGCAGGCAGGCAGACAGACAGACAGACAGACAGGCAGGCAGACAGACAGGTAGGCAGGCAGACAGGCAGGCAGACAGACAGACAGACAGTCAGTCAGTCAGACAGACAAACAGACAGACAGAAAGACACAGAGTGTGCGAGAATATTTCAATCCTGTGGAAGAATATCACAATGATCCATTACTTTATATCTTTCTTTCTCTGTCCTCCACCCATCCTCCTGTCTGTCACTGTCACTGGCACTGTGTGTGTGTGTGTGTGTGTGTGTGTGTGTGTGTGTGTGTGTGTGTGTGTGTGTGTTCAATGTGACAGGCATTAGTGGAGAAGCTAAAGTGAGCAGCCACAATGGACTCAGGCAGTAGGCCATCATCTTCTAATCACACACGCGTACACACCCACACACCCACACACCCACACACACACACACACACACACACACACATCAGTTAAAGGATTATTCAGCAGAGTGGCTCATCTTCCCCACAGTGCTCCTCTCTCTCACTCTCTCTCTCTCTCTCTCTCTCTCTCTCTCTCTCTCTCTGTCTCTCTGTCTCTGTCTCAGTTCCTCGCTGTTTTTTTTTTTGTCCTTTCTAAAGTCAATAGGGAAACTTTCCTGACCAGTGTGTGTGTGTGTGTGTGTGTGTGTGTGTGTGTGTGTGTGTGCTATAGAGGATATTGTATAGTGGGTTGCTTGGTATTGGTGGTGCAGGCAGGAGGGCAAAGATACAGACACACACACGTACACACACGTACACACACGTACACACACATACACACACATACACACACATGTTCAGTAAACCCCTAGTGTTGTACACCTGGAGGATTGAAGGTTAGACCAGTAGAGGGCTGAAACAGCCTTGTCCATCAGGTTTTCATGGTGATCTGTAAACTATTAAGTGAATTCATTCTGATTGTCTTGAACATGAATTGTGATACATTACACCACTCCACACTACACTACACAATACTATACAACACCACACAATACAACACCACACCACACTATCCAGCACCACTCCACACTACACTACACTATACTATACAACGCCACACTATACAGCACCACACTATACAAAACCACACTATAAAACACCATATTATACAACACCACACTATACAACACCATACCTTACAACACCACACTATACTAAACTACACGACACTACACTATACAACACTACACTACACTATATTACACTAAACTAAACTACACCACACTATAGAACACTACACTACACCACATTATGCTACAACACTCTACACTACACCACACTATACAACACTATACAATACTACACCACACTACACCACACCACACTATACAATACTGCACTACGCCACACCACACCACACTATACAACACTATACAATATTACACTACACTACACCACACCACACTTTACAACACTATACAATAATACACCACACCACACTGTACAATACTACACTACACTACACTACATCACACTATACAATACCATACAATTCTACAGCACACCACACTACACCACGCCACACTATACAACATCATACTATACCACACCACACTATACAACAGCACATTATACAACACCATATTATACAACACCACACTATACTACACCACACCACATTATTGTACACCACACAATACTATACAACACCACTCTACACTACACCACACCGCACCACACTATACAACACCACACTGCACAACACCACACCACACTACACTAAACTACACTACACCACACTATACTACACCACAGTACACTACACCACACTATACAATAATACACTACACCACACTACACCATACTACACCACACCACACTATACAACACCATACAATGCTACAGCTCACCACATTACACCACACCACACTATACAATACTAAACCATGCCACACTATACAACATTACACTTCACCACACTACACTACCACACTATACTACACCACACCACATCCCAATACACTATACAGCACAACAATTCACTGCACTGCATTATACCCAACCATATGATACCATACTTAATAATAATAATAATAATAATAATAATAATAATAATAATAATAATAATAAAAGATGCTGTATAAACCTGCTGTAAGAAAGACAGATGAGAGCTTGGAACAGTGTATGTTTTATGGTGAACACAGAGAAGAGGGGACCCAAATGCAAAACACACATGAGGACTAACGGTAAATAGGATTAATTGAAGGAAGGTGGGGTGTGTGGGGAAGAGAGTGTGATAGTGTATAGTCGGGATTCAAACTTGGGTCCACTGTGTGAGAGTTGAGTGTAAAGCTGATGCACCATGGGGAACAAACTTGGGTCAGTGGCTTGAGAGCTAAGTGCAGAGCAGAGAAGCCACAGGGAAGGCAAGGTGGGGCTGGACATAACAGGATGTCAGCTGGGAGTGAACAGCAGGAAGTGTGAGCAGTAGACCTGGAACATGAGGAGGCAAACACAACGAGGCTGTTGTGAACCGGCTTAAGCTGTGAGGTGGGATGGATGCACAGGGACCTGGGGAGTTTGAGTTTGATGGCAGAAGACGTGGCTTACAAGGAGATCTGCAGTTTCTCAGGTGATAGGGAGCTTGGGAAGGGCCACAAAGTGTTCTGCTTTTGAAAACCGGTCTACTATGGTGAGGATGACAGTGTTACCTTTGGAAGGAGGTAGACCAGTGACTAAGTCCAAGGTGATATGTGACCAGTGGTGACTGGGAACAAGCAGGGGTCATAGTAGGCTTGCAAGTGGGTGGTGTGAGGCCTTCTTATGGGTGCATATGGTGCAGAAAATCAGTATGTCTTCCAGGTAAACAAAGACAAAACAGTTCAAGAAATCCCTCTCTCTGACCCTGGCCAGACGGTATGCATTCTTCAGGTCCAATTTGATGAACATGGAGGCTCTATGCAGAAGCTCGAAGGCTGAGCTGAGGAGAGGCAGTGAGTACTTACTTTTAATGGTGATGTTGTTAAGGCCCTGGTAATCAATACAAGGACAGAGGGTTTTGTCCTTCTTGGCCACGAGGAAGAATCCGGTACCCAGCGGAGAGGAGGAGTGTTGGATGATACCGGCAGCAAGGGAGTTGTTAATGTATCTATCCATGGCCTCTCTCTCAGGATGGGACAGGTTGGCAGATGGCATACTGGCCCCCCGAAGAAGGTTGTATGGGTAGTGAGGTTGTAGAGAGAGGCCCGGTCCTTGCTGAAGACCTCTACCAGTTCAAAATACTTGGGGGGCATGGACAAGAAGTCTGGATAACTTAGGTTCAGTGGTGCTTTAGTGGATGTAATGGGTGGAAGGGCAGATTTCAGACATGAGGAGTGGCGGAAGGGGCTCCGGTTGATAACCCTCCTGGCTGACCAGTCTATCTGGAGGTTGTGTTTGGTTTTCCAGGAGTGGCCCACAACCCAGGGAATACTTGGGGAGGAGATGAGTTTACAACAGACCTGCTCATCATGGTTACACGAGAGAACCAGGAGTAATGGAACGGTGCGATGGGTGACCATGGCCAAGAATCTCCCATGCAGGCGCATTAACAGGGGGGTCCAGAGGTTCCACGGGGAGGCCAGACTGGAAAGCTAACTCTGGATCCAGAAAACTGTCCTCGGCACCTGAGTCAACCAGTGCAAGTAGAAGGATGGAGACTTGGAGACAGGACAGGGAGATCGGAGATGTTCGACTCACCAGTAATACCCTTTCTTTGGGTGAGCCCCACCCCCCTTTTGGATGAAGGGGACAGGTGGCAATGAAGTAGCCTGATTGGCCACAGTAGATGCATGCACCAACCTGGAACCTGGTCATGCTGGTCAACCTGGTCATGCTCAGCCGGGGTGAGCCGGGCCTGGCCTACCTACATGGGTTTTTCTGCGGATGAGAGGGAACTGAAGGGGACTCAAGGACTGGGCTGAGGCTCAGAGGCTGGATTGGTGGACAAATGGCGAG
>NC_030423.2:31215193-31225193 GCF_001660625.3 Ictalurus punctatus
TCTTCATTTCTCTGTGTTTGTTTACACACTGAGTCGTAGTGGTCGTGATGACCTGAAACCTCGTTCTAAAATTTTAAGTAGAAATATAAAGTATGTTTTTTGAGACGTCGATGAGGAGGTCCAGCATGAAATATTAGCATCTCATGAATATTCATCAGAAGATCCAGCTCATGAATATTCATCATTAAAACTGTTCTGGAGTCGTTTGCCAGCACAAAATTAATTTGCAGAGGCAGTAAGTGTGGACGTGTGTGTTTGTGATAATGGCTAACATCAGTCTGTGGGGACGAGTAAGACCAACACACACTGGGATGGAGAGAGAGAGAGAGAGAGAGAGAGAGAGAGAGAGAATAATGTTTTCACACTCATGTTTCAGGACTTGTTCGGGCTTTGTGTCTTTCACACTTTCAGCCTTTTAATGGTAATGTACTGGGATTCACACTTTCATATTTCATGAGATTTCAGTCTGAAGCCTTGGACAGGCGCGTGTTTAAACAAGAGTGTAAGTGTATGAGGTTAAAATCTGATCAGAATACAATCTAAATATGACAGCAGGAGTGAACACGCTCAGAGAAACACAACCAGAGTCTCAATATACACACAACACAACACAACAGTGCACAACTGTAATGAGTGAGTTCCTGTTCTCACTTATGTTATAGCAACTATAAAGACTCATTCCCTCACCATCCCTCTCTTTATTCTCTCTCATTATTCCCTCTATTCTCTCTTTATTCCCTCTCTCGATTCTCTCTCTTTATTCTCTCTCTATTCTCTCTCTCTATTCTCTCTCTATATTCTCTCTCTTTATTCCCTCTCTCGATTCTCTCTCTTTATTCTCTCTCTCTATTCTCTCTCTCTATTCTCTCTCTATATTCTCTCTCTTTATTCCCTCTCTCGATTCTCTCTCTTTATTCCCTCTCTCGATTCTCTCTCGATTCTCTCTTTATTCTCTTTCTTTATTCTCTTTCTCGATTCTCTCTCTTTATTCCCTCTCTCGATTCTCTCTCGATTCTCTCTTTATTCTCTTTCTTTATTCTCTTTCTCGATTCTCTCTCTTTATTCTCTCTCTCTATTCCCTCTCTTTATTCTCTCTCTTTATTCTCACTCTTTATTCTCTCTTTATTCTCTATTCCCTCTCTTTATTCTCTCTCTTTATTCTCTGTACTGAAGATGTGGAAAACTTAAAGTTACAGCTTTACCTCTGACTGTTACACAGTGCTGACACTGGAGACTCCTTCCTTAAACATCTGGGTTACGCATGTAACTCTGTTCCCTGAGAAGGGAACAAGATGTTGCGTTAGCTGAACGCTGTCGGAAGCACCCTCGCACCACCAGTATCTGAAACTTGTGTAATATCATGCCTATTTATAGGCCTGCCATGATCAGGTGATGTGGCAATTAAGCGTGCCACGTGATATATAAACTGCACCTGTGAACTGCGCCGTCAGCCTCTATTATCTGAAGCAAAGACAAAAATTCACAGGCCTGCCCCAGTATGGCAAAGCGACACATGTGTAACCCAGACGTTGCCTTTCAAAGGGAACTCCACATTGCGTTTAGCGTAACACTATGGGAACAAGAATACCCACTCCGTCATACCAAGGGTACGGCCTGTTCAAAAAGACCCAACCCCGAGGGTCACTGCAAGACACTTGAGCCCGGGCTGGAATGAAAATCCAGGCTGTAATAACGAATGAATCTGTGTGGCGTAGACCACCCTGAAGCAGCACACACATCCTGTAAGGATACCCCATTGGACAAAGCCTTCGAGGAGGCGACTGCCCTAGTGGAATGAGCCCTTATGCCCAGAGACGTAGTGAGACAGAGCACCTCATAAGCAATAGAGATTGCTTCCACTATCCAGTTAGAGATGTGCTGCTTTGACACAGCATCACCTCTACTGTTGCCGCCAAAGCAGACCAGCACCTGCTCTGACTTAGGCCACTGGCTGGGGCGGCGGACGTAAGTACACAGGGCCCATACTGGACACCGCAGGTGCATTCTCTCTTGTTCCGGTGTGGTAAATGGAGGAGGGCAGAAAGCCTGCAACACCACAGGCTGGGCAGCAGATGTAGGCACTTTAGGAATATAATCCAGTCTAGGATACTGGAAGTCCTTGGCTAATCCAGAGGTAAAGTCAAGGCACGAAGGGGCAACAGAGAGAGCTTGTAGATCTCCTACTTGCTTGAGAGGGCCAGCAGAAGAGCTATCCTTAGAGTCAGAAGCTTCTCAGAGGCTGACTATAAGGGCTCAAAAGGGGCCCCTGACAGACCTTCTAGGACCAGGGAAAGGTCCCAGGAAGGTATGCGCAGCCTGTAGATGGGCCTCAGCCGCATGACACCGCACATAAACCTAGAAGTTAGAGGATGTAGCCCTACAGAGGCTCCATCAACAGGGGCATGGCTGGCCGAAATGGTGGCCACATAAACACTGATTGTAGAAGAAGCCAACCCTGCTGAGAAACGTCCTTGTAAGAACTCCAGGACTGTAGCTATTGTGCAGTTCACTGGGTCTAGCTGACGTTCCTCATGCCACAATACAAAAAGCCGCCACTTGAGCGCATACAATTTCCTCGTGGATGGTGCTCTAGGGTTCAAAATGGTCTCTACAACCTCAGTTGTGTGACCAGAATCTTTGAGTTGGTGCCCCTCAGGTTCCAGACCCACAGTTTCCATAGTTCTAGCCGAGGGTGATAAATCACCCCTTCCGGCTTGAGACAGTAGATCCCTGTAGATGGGAATCTCCCAAGGAGTGCTGTCTAGCAGAGATATTATCTCTGACAACCATATTCAAGCTGGCCAATAAGGTGCTCCTAACAGCAGACATAGACGGTATTGGCAAACTCTCGCTAGAACTAGCGGGAGCAGTGCGATTGGAGGAAAAGCATATAGATGCGACCTCGGCCACATGTGCGCCATGGCGTCTAGCCCTAATGGTGCGGGAGGAGAGAGGGCAAACCACAGAGGGCAGTGTGTTGTCTCCTCGGAGGCAAACACATCCACTTCCGCTTGGCCGAACCTCCGCCATATGGACGCCACCACTTGTGGATGGAGTACCACCATTTGTGGATCCTGCCTAGACAGGATGTCTGCTCCCACATTCCAGCTGCCAGGAATGTACATGGCACTCACTGACAAGAACTTTCCCTTTGCCCTGAGAAGAATTAGTTGCACCTGCCTGAACAGGGGGCGTGAATGAACACCACCTCCCTGGTGGTTGATATATGAGACCACCGCTGTGTTGTCTATCACTAACACTAACACATGGTGACCTCTTAATTGATGAAAGGACTTCAGTGCTAGGAATACGGCCCACATATCTAGGCGATTTATATGCCACTCCAGATGAGGGCCGCTCCAAAGACGTGAGCTGGACAGCCATCTAAGACTGCACCCCAGCCCGTGAGGAAGGCATCTGTCATTACCATGTTGTGATAAGGAGACACCCCTAGAGTGTGACCCAAGGCTAGAAACTGAGGACACCTCCAAATACTCAGAGCACGTAGGCATCGCCGCATGACACTGGTTACTCTCAGAGGTTTCATCTTCGGACAAAACCTCCAACCTTTCAGTCACCACCGTTGGCTGCTGCTGCCATAAGGCCCAACAGTCTCTCGTAGAGACTTGAAGGGATGCCCAGAACCAGCTTTATCTTGCTCAATGTTGATAGGATCGATCCTACATGTGTTGGGGATAGAAACGCCCTCATCGTAGTAGAATCCCATATAATCCCTAGAAAAGTTGTCCTCTGCACTGGAGAAAGCATACCGTTCTTGAGGTTCAACCTGAGCCCCAAGCTTCTCATGTGGGCAAGAACAACACCTCGATGTTGAAGCGCCAGTTCCCTGAATCATGCTAGAATTAACCAGTCATCCAGGTAGTTTAGTACACGGGTGCCCTGGAGTCTCAAGGGAGCCAGAGCAGCATCCATGCACTTTGTGAAGGTGTGAGTGGATAAAGCTAGCCCGTAGGGAAGAATCCGATATTGGTATGCATTGTCTCCAAACGCAAACCTCAGGAACTTCCTGTGACTGGGCAATATTCTATTTTTTTTATCATAGAATTTTTATTGGAAATTTGCATTTACACATTATAACACCACACCCAACAACCCCAACAAAACAATCACAATGACTGGGCAATATTCCTATGTGGTAATATGCATCTTTCAGATCTATTGTCACAAACCATTCCTCAAACTGAATCTGTGTCCGAAGAGTACGGTTCAGATGATGCAGATCTAAAATTGGCTGCATACTCCCATCTTTTTTGTGAACCAGGAAATAACTGCTGTAACCCCCCCCCCCCCCCCCCTCCCCTTAGGGAACGGGGTACATGTTCCCTTTCAAAGGTTACTTTGACGTTGCATTTAGCATAACAGTATGGGAGCGCCCTTACTGTTATGCTAAATGCAACGTCTGGTTCCCTTCTCAGGGAACAGGGTTACATGCGTAACCCCGATGTTCCCTTTCAAAGGGAACTTCGACGTTGCATTTAGCATAACAGTAAGGGCGCTCCCATACTGTTATGCTAAATGCAACGTCTCGTTCCCTTCTCAGGGAACAGGGTTACATGCATAACCCCGATGTTCTATGGCCCCTTTGTCGAAAAGAGATCTTACTTCCTGCTCTAATGTTGGGCTCTGCTTTGTGCTGACTACTGTGATGAGCACACCTCTGAACCAGGGGGGTCGAGCTATAAACTGGACCCAGTAACCCTTTTCTATGGTAGACAGAACCCATGGAGACACATTTGGCAGTAGTTTGCACGCTGCCAGATGGTCTTTCAGTGACGTTAGCGTTTCCACATTCTGTTGCTGTGGCCGACCAGTCCCCCTAGCTCTCCGCGGGGGGAAGCAGGATGCCACACTCACCTTCTGTGACTCCCTCACACTAGCGCTGGCCCAGGCTCCACTCATGGATGCCTGGGTGAACTCTACATGATGGGGAAGGAACTGGCTGAATGCCGCCGTTTGCTGTTTTGCCTCACGAAACTTGTCGGCAATGGCATTAACCGCGCCGCCAAACAGGCTGGAAGGTTTAACAGGGGTGTCCAGCAAGGAGACTTTATCTTTGTCCCCCATCCCTGAGAGGTTGAGCCATAGTTGCCTCTCCACCACAACCAAGCTACCCATTGAACGGCCGATATGACGGGCCATTTTCTTGGTCGCTTGGAGAGACAAATCTGTGGCACGGTGCAGCTCTGCCACTGCCTCGGGCCCAATTCCCTCCCCAGTGTCGAGCTCACTCAGCAGGTCTGCCTGGTAGGCCTGCAAAACTGCCATTTTATGCAGTGAACCACAAGCAGTGAACCACGCCTACTTAGATCAAAAGATGCAGGCTATTTGACGGTACCTAGAATAGTGAAGGCTACAGCAGGGGGAAGAGCTTTCTCTTATAGAACCCCACTGTTATGGAACAGTCTTCCAATTAGTGTTCGGGACCCAGACACAGTCTCAGTGTTTAAGTCTAGGCTTAAAACGTATTTGTTTACTCACGCCTACCCTGACTAGTCTCTCTGTTATGCTAATTCCCAGTCCTAATAATCTTTTCTCTCCTCTCTCCTTCTGCCGAGCCACACGCGATTTTATGGAGATACTAGAGATCCTGATCCTTTCTGATCTCCGGACCTGCCAGATCCTTTTCGGATGTCCTGCCTCTGGATGGAGCTCTCATCTTCTCCAATTCCAGACTGCTGGGACTACGGCTGCTTCTTTGGCCATACAGAATTCATATAAGTCAATAATGAACTTTTTCACACTAACTGTTGTTACCAAGATGAGGATGGGTTCCTTTCTTAGTCTGGTTCCTCTCAAGGTTTCTTCCTCTTAAAACATCATAGGGAGTTTTTCCTCGTCACCATCGCCACTCAGTGGCTTGCTCAGTTGGGATAAATTCGCACCTTTAATATCTGTATACTGTGTTGATATTTCTGTAAAGCTGCTTTGAGACAATGTCTATTGTAAAAAAGTGCTATACAAATAAAATTGAATTGAATTGAATCCACCTTTGGCATAGGTAAATAGCCATGCTGCTCACTCCACACGACGGCTGATTAATCAGACGCCGTGGGGTTATAATCACGGCTAGTGTATGGTTTTCCCCAGAAGCATGATATTTCATCATGCACTCCTGGAAAAAATTTTCACTGGAGAGGAAGCGCTCATCCAGCCTGCTACGAGCCACTTCCTCTTCCCCGGGCCAGTCTATATTCAGCTTTTCAACTGCCCTAGTAATAACCTCAAGCAGCTCTTTATATGCTTGAGAGCTGCTCTCGGTTTTTGATGCAGTGGCACCCTCTACTGACTCCTTGGAGTCAGCGAGGGTGTTTTGGCTTGCCATAGGGGAAGGAGGAGTCATGAGCTCCAAAGTCAGGCGGAGAGCCGGACCTGGAAGACAGAGCAAGAGATAGAGCCACGCTCGTCTCCTGCTCCTCTTCCAGATCTATACAAAATCCCCAGGACCTGAGCCGGTTGGCTGCCTCGGCAGCGGGTGGCCCAGATCCACGAGGCTCTGAAAGCCATCTCCCTTCTGCTGAGAAGAGAGCAAGTCGTGAGCAGAGTTGCCTAATCGTAAAGCGTTCATATTGCTCACGGTCAGACCCCTCGACGGCTGCTGTGGAATGCTCCACCCCTAAATACTTCACATAGAAAGCGTGTCCGTCTCCCCCGTGATGAAACGGGAGCAAGGCGTAACACACTTTCTGAATTCTCTCTCGCTCATTCTTTCTTTCTCTCTTTTTTTTTAAAAAAGGGATAGAAAAGTCTATAGAAAATATAGAGGAGAAATGAAGCGTCTTTTTGCTTCTTTACACAAACGACCGACATGCAGTCTCACTGAAGATAATAAGGCTGATGGCGTGGTTCACAGGTGCCATATATATATATATCATGCGACACGCTTAATTGCCACGTCACCTGATCATGGCAGGTAGGCATGATTTTACACAAGCTTCCGATTCTGGTCGCACGCAAGGGTGCTCCCGTAGTGTTATGCTAAATGCAATGTGGACTTCCCTTTGAAAGGGAACACGTTTCTCTTTACAGAAAACTTGACTGTATCAACGATTCCACACAGCCTTTAATCCATTTATGTCCCTGTGAATGAGCTGTTACTATAGAAATGATAACATTTTAGGACAAGTGCATTAATATAAACCTGTGATTTGCAGCTCTACTATCACACACACACACACACACACACACACACACACACACACACACACACACAGAGATGAAGGTTTATTCTCTAACTGATTATAAGCATCATTAATCACTCTCAGTACACTATGTGTGTATTGTGCATGCGCTGGTGAGTTATGAGCAGTATTTGAGCAGTGTATGAGCAGTAAATGAACAGTATATGAGTAGTGTATGAGCAGTCTATGAGCGGTATATGAGCAGTGTATGAGCAGTAAGTGGTATTTATCCTCTTGTAGGTGGCGTATCGAACCGTGGCAGAGAGAAGGGGGCCGGCCAAAAGAGACTGCACTAAACACTCGTCTTTTCCTCAAACTCAAATCAGTGTTTTTAATTTTTTTCACCCAGAAGGTGTGAAGGAAAACGGTGAATACCTGTCTCTCTCTGCGTCTGTCTTTCTGTCGCAACTACAACCTTTTTTTGTTTTTTGTCTGGGGATAGAAACTTGCACATGAAAGCAAACAAACCTCAGAGAAAAACTTTGTGAAGTTTATGAACTTTTTTACAGCTTTTTGGACCCTGTGTCCTTTAAACACATCAGTGGATCAGACGATGAGTCTCGAATGGATATGACATGTTTTGCTTTTTTGTATGAAGATATGCTGAGGATCTGTAGAGTAACTTACAGGTGAAAGGGTTTGACAGGTACGTCACTATCACATCATCACATAATCACATAATCATGTCATCACAGCATGATGTCATCACAGTCACGTCATCACACAATCACACAATCTCATAATCACAATCACTTCATCATATAATCACACAATCACATAATCACAATCACGTCATCACAATCACATAATCACACAATCACATAATCACACAATCACATAATCACAATCACGTCATCACAATCACATAATCACACAATCACATAATCACACAATCACATAATCACACTATCACGTCATCACAATCACACAATCACATAATCACAATCACGTCATCACAATCACATAATCACACAATCACAATCACACAATCACATAATCACACTATCAGATCATCACAATCACACAATCACATAATCACAATCACATAATCACACAATCACATAATCACACAATCACATAATCACACTATCACATAATCACACTATCACGTCATCACAATCACACAATCACATAATCACAATCACGTCATCACAATCACGTCATCACACAATCGCACAATCACAATTACTTCATCACATAATCACACAATCACATAATCACAATTACTTCATCACACAACCACATAATCATACAATCACATCACGTCATCGCAATCACATAATCACAATCACTTCAACACAACATCACATCATCACACAATCACACAATGACATTATCACATCATCACGTCATGTTATCAGCTGCCCACAGTCCTCATTTCATTTCTTCATCCCTCCCTCATTATTTCCTCTTCTATTTTCTTTCCATCTCTCTTCCTGTATTTGCATGACCTGATCTAGCTGAGTAACACACAGCACTGAGCTAATCTGCTACTTGCGTAATTGAGCTAGCGTTAATCTTACCTTGCTAACACTGGATATATAACTTTACGTAGTTAACGTCTTAATTCTGTAATTAAAATCAGAATTTTATGCTACATTTTATGCATGGTCATATGATCCTGTTTTTGAACAAGTTCTCAGCTTTATCATAAGCTCCACCCCCATTAGCCTCAGGATGCGTCACTCAGCAGATACATCATATCTCCTCTTCCTTTTCCTTTCTTCACATCTCCACTTCTGATCTTTTTGAACTTTTCAGGATTTCAGCTTTTTGAATTTTTCTCTTCTCTTCTCTTTTCCTCTTTTTTCCCCCTTCCATTTCTCTTTTCCTCTCATCTTAGTCAGTTATTTTTATTACTTTCTCCTCTACACTTATATTTTGTTTCCTTTTTTCTCTCTGCTCTCATTTCCTCCTCTTTTCTCTCACTTTCTTGCTCTCTCTAGCTCTTATTTTTTTTGTGTGTCTGTAATGTTCTCTGACCCCTAATCACATCACACAGCATTATTTTTCCTGCTGTCTGTCTCTCTTTGTGCCTCTCTCTCTCTCTCTCTCTCTCTCTCTCTCTCTCTCTCTGTAGCAAAAGAGGGAGTGATTTCTTGTTTGGAATAAAGACACTGCTCGTTTCTTCTCATCTCTCCATCATTACCATTTCTGAAGGTCTTTATTAAACAGAAACATACTGAATGGAGAATGTTACAGGAAGCATATTTTATCCCACCACTTATTTAACACTAAACCCTGAACATTTCACTCTTGTGGTTCTCATTAGAACACTAGCGTGTTTATGGGTGTGTCCTAAATGCTGGAGCTCAGGACTAATTAATGTTCCCACTAGTCCGCTGTACAGCATTTGGGACTCAGCCCTGAGAGACAGGCATTTGTACTCTTTGTACTTTCAGTCCATAAGAAACCAGGGTTCTTTTAGAGGATAGTGGAGAGGATGATCGAGTGCTGTTGGAGAACTAGTGGAGGTTCTGCAGAGGACATGATGTGAATGTTGTATATATTCTTCCTGACATTAACCCTTAAATGCATTCAGGCTTCATTAACCATTCAGGGTGTGACAGTTTATTCAGAACAAAGGTGTAGATGCTTATGGGTGAAGTGGGTGGGGCTTCTGTGTGGGGTGGGCACGGTTTAAGTGTCAGGTCCAGGGTGGTTAGTGATACGTGCATTTAAGGGTTAAAAAGTATTTATTAATTATATATATATATATATATATATATATATATATATATATATATATATATATATATATATATATATATATATATATATATATGTATGTATATATATAT
>NC_030423.2:31240193-31250193 GCF_001660625.3 Ictalurus punctatus
CAAACACCTTCTCCCATCAATGAAGCTGCATCTGACTATCCCTACTACCTTACTACACAGTAGGTGGAAAGCAGTACGCCAAAGGAGTAGTATGTCCGAATTCTCAGTATTCGTAACACAGTAGTCGAGAAATACCCGGATGACCTACTGTTTCCACTCCGATTCTTCAGCATGGAACCACTGGACACTGTGGATACTGCGCTATCCCATAATGCAACGGGACTGGCATGGAAGAGCTGTCAGAATCCACACCTCATAGTATGTCCGGATTGTATTCATGATTACCACTTATACTGATCAGTATGTACTGAATAAATGGCTCAGCAGAGGTCACCGGTCAGAGGTCTTTCCTAGGTGTTTTAATGTTGGTGTTATTAAAGTGAATAGAAGAGATGAAAAAGTAGAGTGGGGGAAATCCAATGAGAGCTGTATTATTTTATGGCTTTAGTTCTGTTGCCCCCTGTAGGACATAGAGGGAGCCACAACCTTTGCACTTTACAGACACAAACACACACACACACACACACACACACACACACACACACACACACACACACACACACACACACACACACACCACAATATGCTTCACTTTTTCATAATTTTCTCATCTGCTTTTTGAGTAGCACCACCACACAGAGCCATGCATTTCAGAGCTAACGGAAACAGTGCACATGCGTCTGCCAGTAGCTAGTTCCTTTATACATATAAAAAATCCCTCTGTGAAAATGCCACTAATGGACACATGGCTAGCTGAGTGAGTTGACCTGTTTTCTGAATCATGATGATACATTGCAGCCTCACAAAATGGCCGCCTTTGACCGCATTTCCCAGCAGCCACCACCACCGTTTCATTACTCCTGTTACACACCTGTGTTCAGATTCACTGTGATTAGTTTTATTATTAGCAGGTGATATTTATTAAACAGAAAAACAATGCTGAACACAAATCCCAAATCAAGGTTGGAGCCAAAACACAAAAAAAAAAACCCCAAGAATCAAGACATGAAACATCGTACTGATCAGAAGGTTGGGGGTTCAAGCCCCAGCACTGCCATGCTGCCACTGAACCTGACACTGGTCCTTGACCCTGATCTCTGCTTCCTAACAGGCTGGGATAAGTGAAGAATGACTTTCACTGTGCTGTAATGTATAATGTGACAAATAAAGGCTTCTTCTTGCATTTTTTTTTAAGTTTTAAAGGTGAGTGTTTTTGTTAAAAGGCGGCGGCCTCGATGATATTGTAAATCCACATCTCAGAAGCTTCTACTCAAGACAAATTGTGCATCCTCAAAAGTTTGAACTACATGCAGGTGATTTCAATAATCTGAATGTGGAACTCAGTAAATCCATGTAAGCAGCTATGTAACGTGACTCTGAATATGTGGAACTTTCCTCATGTAAATATTGACATAACTTTTGAACTTAAAATGCTGACTCTAAATGCTGACTCCTTTATGAAGAGATTTTGTGTCTTGTTAGATTCTTCATCAATTCTTCACAAAATTTTAAAAAAGATAAAATTGTTGCGGGCGCACGGTGGCTTAGTGGTTAGCACGTTCGCCTCACCTCCAGGATCGGGGGTTCGATTCCCACCGTGGCCCTGTGTGTGTGGAGTTTGCATGTTCTCCCCGTGCTGCGGGGGTTTCCTCCCCCAGTCCAAACACATGCATGGTAGGCTGATTGGTGTGTCTAAAGTGTCCGTAGTGTATGAATGGGTGTGTGAGTGTGTATGTGATTGTGCCCTGTGATGGCACCCTGTCCAGGGTGTACCCCGCCTTGTGCCCCATGCTCCCTGGGATAGACTCCAGGTTCCCCGTGACCCTAAAAAGAATAAAGCGGTATAAAAGATGGATGGATGGATGGATGGATGGATAAAATTGTTGCAGCAGCTTATGCTGACATGGACAGTTCCCCTCCACACTGCCAGAGGGCAACCTGATTCGATGTAAGAATCTCTTCTTCTGTATTATGACTCACTTCCTGTCCTGCTGTGTAAACCTCCTGCTGTAGACCCTGTATAAACTCTGCATGTCTTCCTGTTAGTTGTAGTTCCTTGAATATTGTGTCTCTGTTAAGATTGCCTCGTCTTTCTTTGTGTTTTAGTTGAGAAATAAAAGTATGTCTGCATGGGCATTACGCTCCTGGGGAAATTGTGACATGGATAAAATCATAATTTGTAAATCATAAATAATGTTTGACGTATCTGAGCTGGGATACGTTCCAAACACCAGGCCCAGATTGCAGTGTGTCTCAGGAACATCACATTGTACAGGAGTCTATTGTCCTCTGACTGAGCCATCTGTTTCATTTTCATTTTTTTACATTTTAAAAACAACACACTTCTACTCTCTGTAACTTTACTTCACTTTACCTGATTCCTTCACCTGACCACTCTAAAGTGTCTGCACTGGAGGAGTTTTCATTACTCACTATATGATCTTTTACAGATGTGGTTGATTGTCTTCTCATAGCTTACTGATCAACTCACAGAGTTTCAGCCTCACATCGAATCTGCAATAAAACCACAGCCTTTTCCACAAAATGTCCCAGCTGTCAATAAAATCCAAATTGATGTCCTTAGTCCATTTTTGTAGCAAGCAGTTTAGCACAAAGAGTCTGCTAACGATTTTATTTACTGTGAATGTGGACCAGAGATTACAATATTTGTGCAGTGTGTTTGTTTTTATTGATGTAAAATGGTCTTTTATCATTTCAGTCCTGCATGATCTCTGTGTTTATTAAAAACTATGAGCAGAGTGATATTACAGATTCAAGCAACAGGGTAGAACTAACTAATAAATAACCAGTGTCCAGAGGAGAGACAGGAGCAAGAGAGACAGGAGCAAGAGAGACAGGAGAGAGACAGGAGAGAGACAGGAGAGAGACAGGAGAGAGACAGGAGAGAGAGACAGGAGAGAGAGAGATGGAAAAAGAGAGACAGGAGAGAGAGACAGGAGAGAGAGACAGGAGAGAGAGAGATGGAAAAAGAGAGACAGGAGAGAGAGAAATGGAAAAAGAGAGACGAAAGAAGAAGAGAGGAGAGAGTTTGGAGAGAGAGACAGGAGAGGGAGATGGGAGAGAGAGCCTGGAGGGGAGAGAGGAGAACAGAGAATGAAGAAGAGAGACAGGAGAGAGAGACGGGAGAGGAGAGACAATAATGACATGCTGGTGCATGTTGTAGGGAAGAGGCTGTTAGAGAGATTTGGAGCACAGTGTCAGACACAGGGCCACAGAGATGCTCTCTACTCTGTATTTTTACTGGAGCCTGACAGGGCGGGCACACACACACACACACACACACACACACATACATACACATACATACAGATATCCATGAAGAGACAGACAGGAAAGTGAGACAGATTTCACACTCCGTTGTGTAGACAGTGTGGATTATTCTGGCTTATCGGCTCAGACCATTTTTCTAAAGTATGCTGGCAAAACACACACACACACACACACACACACACGCTCGTATGGAGGAAAACATTTCTAAACTGAAATGACTGTTAATTGCTGCCTTTAAGTGTGTGTGTGTGTGTGTGTGTGTGTGTGTGTGTGTGTGTGTGTGTGGGACCTCCTCTCTCAAAAATAGAAAACAGAACTAAAATTAAAGTGAAGCTTCTGATTGGTCAGCTACTGTAACAGTCATTATGACATCATCAAATGTTAGTGTGAAGTTAAATTCTTGATTTTTAGTTTTGAAATTTATGAAAGTAAGAAAAATAATGAATGAATAAAAACTAGAGATGCACCGATGTATCAGCCAACAGTTTAAAAACATCCGGTGATCAGAGCCGATTATATCCTGTCAATCAAAAGAGGGCGGGCAAACACATGGATTTGGTGCTGTGTGTAAAGATGTCTCTTGTGTGGAATGACGATAAAACTGCAGTGTGTAATCTCTGTACCGTTAACATTTTACACCGGACACTGCAGTAGTGAAGCGGCATTAAGTCTAATCACACACACACACACACACACACACAAACACACCCCACGTGCCTCCCGCGCTGCTCGCACTAGATTAAAGGGCCAGTACACTGTTGAAAGATTTAAATAAAGATGAGTTGACAAAAAGTATATATTGCACAGAAAAATATATTTATAGAGAAGTATATTTCATCTGTAGTTAATGTTAATGAGTTAATATCATCAAAAAAAGGTTGATATTATATATGACCAGTTTGATGTCAGTGATGGAGTAGAAATGCTTGTGTTTGTGGAGACTGAATGTGAGACTCGCAGGAGCTTTTTTACAATTCAGTCAATGTTAATATGAATGAATAAAATTCAGTTTAGTTCATGTGTTAATGTTAATGTGAGTAATGTGTTTTGTGTTTATGAAAACAGTTACTGTGAAACAACTTGCTGAAATGGAGAGAATAAAGTTTTTATTTGCATTTCTTTCAGAATTGTGGAATTAATCATTATTAATTTATAAGAAGGTATAAAAGGCAGAACTATCGGTATCGGTTATCAGTATCGACTGAGAAAGTTAGTATCGGTGCATCTCTAATAAAATGTAAATGTAAATACAGAGCAGAGGTGATGTGGCCGAGAACATTCACTTCTTGGTTCCATTTCTGTGAAAAGCACTTGGTGTCAGTTAGTTTTCTGAGAGATCAGTGACGATCACAGTTGTGAGGCTGGACAGAGCATATGTTCAAGTTTACCTTTAATATACTCACACCTGCCTCACCTTACCTCACCACACCTGCCTCACCTCACATCTCACCATGCTTTCCTCACTGCATGCGTCACCACACCTTCCTCACTTTCCTCGGCTCAAAATCACCACACCTGCCTCATCTTCCTCACCTTACATCACCACACCTTCCTCGCCTCACATCACCACACCTACCTCACCTCACATAACCACACCTTCCTCGCCTCACATCACCACACCTTCCTCACCTCACATCACCACACCTTCCTCACCTCACATCACCATACCTTCCTCACATCAACACACCTTCTTCACCTCACATCAACACACCTTCCTCGCCTCACATCACCACACCTTCCTCGCCTCACATCACCACACCTTCCTCGCCTCACATCACCACACCTTCCTCACCTCACATCACCACACCTTCCTCACCTCACATCACCACACCTTCCTCACCTCACATCACCACACCTTCCTCGCCTCACATCACCACACCTTCCTCGCCTCACATCACCACACCTTCCTCGCCTCACATCACCACACCTTCCTCACCTCACCTCACCACACCTTCCTCACCTCACCATGCCGCTTTGCCTCACGCATCACCACGTCTGCCTCACTCCTCTTCAGAATGATGTCATTATGTCACTCCTCTTCAATTTAATTTGAATTTATGTATATAGATTTTAATAATTAATGGACATTGTCACACAGCAGCTTTACAGAAATCTGGACACAGATATAAATTTGACTATTATGAGCAGCCAGAGGTGATGATGGTGAGGAAAAATTCCCTGTGTTGACATGAGGAAGAAACCTTGACAGGAACCAGAATTAAAAAAGGAACCTTCTGGGTGACACCAGTGCGATTATGAGTCATTATTCTTGCACAGCTGTATATTGCATGAGTCATGAAGTGCTACAGATTTTCAGTACAAACTTCAGGGTCACTTTTTATTTTATTCTCTGAAATTGTCTTATTTCTCAGAATGATGTCATGTCACTCATTTAAAACACTTTTCTGAGGCTGAAAATGTCACAGACTGGCAGAGTGTACGACAGGAAGTGTGTAAAAGCACAAGTAGAACATGGTCCATGATGACTCCTGATTGGCGGGCTCTCTTTCAGTGATGTCATCATGTCACTCCTCTACAAAATTTTGAGTAGCTCATGGAAAAATGAGCAAAAATAATGCAAAATGAACAGCTTGCATGTGTGTGTGTGTGTGTGTGTGTGTGTGTGTGTGTGTGTGTGTGTGTGTGTCACAGGAGAGGTGAAACACTCCATCACTTACTTAACAAGGTTAATTAAAAACAGTGCAGCGTAACGACGCTGGAGATGATAAAAGGTGAGAGTTAAGAAAAAGAGATTGAAATTGTAATGAAAACAGTTCAATAACCCCTCAACACACACACACACACACACACACACACACACACACACACACACACACTTCATTCCCTTAATCAGTGATAACACCCCCTCGTTAGCTGAAGATAATTATAGAATTTTAATTTAGTAATGTAGGTTAGGGCGTGGCCAGCGGCACAGCGACACTCCCGTGTGTGTGTGTGTGTGTGTGTGTGTGTGTGTGTGTGTGTGTGTGTGTGTGAGAGAGAGAGAGAAGGCAGCCTTTAAATCAATGGGGGGTTAGTTTCATAATCATCTGTGTTTTAAAGGAAGTTAGTGGAGTTTAGTGGAGTTTATTGGAGTTTAGTGGAGTTTATACAATATATACTTTATCACTTTATAAATCCCACAACGGGTAATTAAAGTAGGGTATAAAAATAAAACAAACTTATTTCAGACATAAAACATAACACAACCATATTAAAACACATAAACCAATCACATAGTACAACATGCTTCAAATTCAATCACTCATAAAAACCTGTAAATAATAGAAAGAACATGAAGAGTCCTTTAAAAATGACAAAGATGGGTGGCCTCTGGCACAAAAGTAAACTTACAGAGGTTGGTCAGATACTTAATACTTCTAAGCCACCTACCTGGAGGTATTATCTCAAAGTGCGTATTGAAGGGTGCGCGTCATCGTTCATAATTAACTCTAATCATTAAACTCCACAGATTTTTTTTTTTAGTAAAAGGAGTTCAAGTTCACAAAAATTCTTTGTTGAGCCTTCCTAATAATGTCCTGTGTGTTCTGCTGAAACTTTAAGGTAGTATCAAAAATAGTTCCCAGATATTTCTACTCCTCATGAATTAGGAGTTTTATCATGAATCTACACTGGTGGCACCTTGGAAGCATTTTTTCTAAAATCAATCACCATCTCTTTTGTTTAGTAATATTTAGCTGCAACTCTGCTTCAGTGCACCACATAATAAACTCATTAAGTGCCTGACTATCACCACGCTCTGAACGTGATAGCAGGGATAGGAAAACTGTGTCATCCACATATTTAATAACATGACAATTATCCTGAGAACTTCGGCACGCATTTGTATAAAGTGTGAAAAGAATCGATGCCAGTACACAACCCTGTGGAGATCCAATAGACGTATAAAATGTGTCTGAAAAAACTCCATTCATCTTGACCCTCTGCTGTCACCTATTAAAAAGCCTAAGATCCATGAAACCAGCCCGTGACTGACATTAAATTCATTTACGAGTTTCTTTGCTAAACTAATTGGATTCAACGTATTAAACGCTGAGGAGAAATCAGCAAACCGCAGTCTAGCAAAGTTTTGCATCATCTACATCTCTCTTAGCACGATAAACAAACTGTAATGGATCTAACTTCTCACCCACGACTGTCATAAGCCATGACTTAACCTTTCTTTCCAAGGCTTTGGTAACTAATGAAGTTAATGCAATAGGCCGGTAGTCATTAAAAGAGCGAGACTTCTCCTGCTTAGGAATAGGTATTATAGTAGAGGTTTTCCATAACTGAGGAACTAAAGCCTGATCCAGTGAAGCTTGAAACAATGATTGAAACACCACACTGAGCTTCTCCAAACAGTGATTAAGGGTTCTACCACAAATGCCATCCGGTCTGGGGGATTTGTTAAAAGGTAGAGCTTTCAGCTGTTTAATCGTATAGGGAAGGTACCATTTCAGAGATGTAGAGGTGCTCCGTGTTTGTTTAAAACCTTCAAGAACAATGCTAAAATCATGCTTCTCAAAGTGTGTAAAAACAAGTTCAGATCATTAGCTAGGGAATTAACATTGCCTTTCTCATTTACTGTTCCCTGCTTAGGTGTATTTCAATCTGCCATGTTCTTAATTCCATACCAGACAGCCCTCATATCACCTCGGACAAATTTTTATCCTGTTTTATTTCTCTAGTTTAGTTTGGCACGTCCAATTCCTCTTTTAACCTCCTTATTTATCTTTTTTTTTTCTCACTGGTCCCTAATAGGAATATCCTTTTTTCATAATAAGAATAGTTTTAAGCTCTTTGTCTTTGTTGTTAGGAAACACAGTAGGACTTTTGGTAGGTAAGATTCAACACAAAAGGTGATGTAGTCAGAAACCACAATAACCTGTTCATTCAAATCAGAGCTTTCATTCAAAAACACGTCCCAGTCCGTATTCTCAAAGCAGCTTTGCAATTCTCCTATGCTTGAGGCAGTCCAGTTTTTAATTGTCTTTTTCTCTCTCTCTACGCGCCTTACAACTGGCGTGTAGGCAGAAGCTAAAAGAATTGTATTGTAGTCAGCTTGTAACTATCTCACCTTAAATTTCTTTTGCAATGAGTTAGATAAAATGGGGATTCACTTTTGCTAATGGTTGCATTCAAAATAACTGTAAGAGTCTAAAAGGGGAGTGAAGAACTCTATATACTGAAGTACTGGACAGTAGCAATTTATATATTGATGAACCCAAAACAGCACAAAACACAATACTTAGAATAAACAAACAACCAACAAATCTAATTCAAACCCAAAATAATAGTATTGCAACTTAAATTGTAATTTGTTTGATGAATTAAATACCCAAATTAATGAACCAACACAACACTACGGCACAAATAAACAAAACATAAATGAATGAAGCATGATAGGTGGATCAATCAGTTTCGAATGAACCAGCAGTAATGGATACATAGTTCATTATGCAAAAGGTCTTATCTGAATTTTGCAGATGTATAAACATTCTTGGAAATGTCCCAGTGGTCAGTGAAGCTATGAAGTCCTAAATCCTGGAAACACACCGAACTCTCACAGGTGTAATCCCAACCAGGTCATATTGCAGTAGAAATCTGTACAAACACTCCTTATTTTCCTTATACTTCTCTGTGAACTTCTAAACAATATACATTAACATTTGTCAAAGAGATGTCAAATTAGTGTTGGCCGCTTTTGAAACATGGCTTCATGAAGCTTTGAAATTTCTGCGAATCTTTGTTTTGAATCAGAGGTTCGGCATGTGTATCAAATTAGGAAAGTCACGTGATTTCATTAAATGAGGCTTCGTTATGTCACAACTGTTTCGAAATGTTGATGGTTCGCTGCTAGGGGGTGTTGAACTCCAGGTGAACCAATGAACCAGTGTTTAATATATAATTTGAACAGTTCTCCGGTCAGTTTTATTATGTATGATTCAGTAGTGTTTGTACTGATCCATGCTCAGTGCTCACCTCAGGATGCCTTGTTAATCATCTGATGTGAAATCCCACCATATTTCCTGATAAAAATAAAGACGTGGCCAGATGTTGTGGCTTATTACGTAATCGAGAGAGAATTTGGACAGTTTTGCATTTAATCTTCATTTTTAATGACCAAAATTACCTATATTCACAATGAGGAGCCTACAGGTTACAAACCAATCTCATGTAGCTGTCAGACAGATATTAAACTCAACACATTAAAAAACCCTACTAATTTTTAAATTGCTCTTACAACAACATCGACACGTCACCCAGGATTCAAACCCAAGGCAGCAGCGTACCCATCGAGAACTCTATCAGCTCCTCCACACACTTCCTTGCTTAACACCAACAACCTGTAGGTTATAATTCGTCAATGCTTGTCTAAATCGTTGTCAAGGTTGTTTCACATCAACACCTGCAAGTGACCACTAGGTGTCACTGTGGAGACGGGTGTCGGATTGTTTAGAAACCCCGACACAATACAGCACATTTGCTTCAACTGTTTCAGTGTTCCATGAAGCCTCGCTCTGCACACCATTACGTCAAATGTGCATTTGAATTTCCGTTAAGCATTTGAAATAAAATTCACTTAACTTCCTAAACAAAAAGTGTTGTCTGGCCTTCTTCCCCCCACCAAACAAACTCCATCACCATGCTCTCCTTCCTTCTCTATCTCAGGTACCTTCTTAAACCATTTCCTACCTCTATTGCC
>NC_030423.2:31255193-31267693 GCF_001660625.3 Ictalurus punctatus
GATTATTTTAGATTCTTGTGTAGACGAGTACAACAGCGATTGGTGTAAAGACGTGAGGAGAGAGACTGCAGTTGATCTCTGTCTCACTCAGACTGTAGATTCATTCAACCAATCAATGACAGTCATGTCAGGTATTCACACAGAGGGTCACACCCCCTAGATCTGATCTCTATTTACACTCCGTCATCATTTTTACCAAAAATTCCAGAATAGGAAGAAACTATAATGCAGACACCACACACACACACACACACACACACACACACAAACACACACTCTGTCCAATCAGAGTGCACATTACACAATAGGACAGTTGAGAGAAGTGTAATTTTCTACAGGTTTCTGTGTGTTGAATATTACAGAGTCATCAATGAGACATCGTGATATAATGCATTATTCAACACTAATGCTTTTATTCTAGAATTATATATACATTTTATATTTTAGCTTAAATGTCTAACACCATCACCAGTGTCACTGTCACGGATTTATAATTAACAATCCAACACTAACACACAATAAAATTCTAATATTCAGCACCATACACACTAAATATTCAGTAAATTAAGCAATTATATTTAATCAGAAACATTAATATAATAACTAATAACACACTAAATCTCAAACACATCCTAAATCCCAGCTTAACTCCTGCTGTGGATCACTATCACTATATAGTGCACACTTTAAAGTGATAGCTGGCAGTTTCAGGTGATATTTGACACGACCCCATTTTCAGACTGCAGCTTTAAAATTTTGGCTTTTATTTGAGTTCAAGTCAAGTCAAATCTGTCTCTCTCCCTCTATCTATCTATCTATCTATCTATCTGTACAGTGGATCTAAAAAACTTTACATACCCCTGTTAAAATGGCAGGTTTTTGTTATGTAAAAAAAATTAAACCAAGATAAATCATGTCAGAACTTTTTACCTTATTTTATGTGAAATTTTAACCTATAAATTAAATTGAAAAACAATAAGAAACATTTTAGTGGGGAAAAAAGAAGAAAGCAAAAAACAGTCTCCAGCTTGCATAAGTATTCACACCCTTTTATAATTGGTAATTTGGCAGTGTTCAGAATCAATCAATCACATTCAAACTCATGTTAAATACTAATTAATGTACATCTGCAATGAATTAAAGTGACTGATTAACCCCAAATAAGTGCAGCTGTTCCTATTGGATACTCCTGACATCTTCTCGGTAACATCCAACTGGAAAAGCCCTGCACCACAAAGAGCTTACAGAGCAGGTACTGGATCTCATTGTTGAAAAATATCAATCAGGAGAGGATTGCAAAACATTTACAATAAAGACAATGATCAACAAGTGGAGAAAATATGGTACGACAGTGAAACTACTAAGAACAGGACATCCCTCACAAAGTCATGAGAAGATCAGTAGAAAACTGGCCAGGGAAGCTGCCGAGAGGCCTACAGCGAGATTAAAAGAACTGCAGCAATTTCTGGCAAGTACTGGTGCTCCCTGCATGTGACAACAATCTCCTGAATTCTTCATATCTGTGGTCGATGGGGTAGGGGGGCAGGACAGAAGCCTTTTTTAACCCATAAATAAATAAATATTATTTATAATATAAAAATAAATAAATATTATTTATTGTTTTGATCTGATGAGACCAAGGTTGAACTTTTTGGCCATAATACCAAAAGATATGTTTGATACAAAAAACACCACATCACCAAAAGCATCAAACTTTGGGGCTGTTTTTCTTTTGCTGGATCTGGGGCTTTAATCAGGATGGAGGGGAAAATGAACCGCTCCAAATTCCAGACAATTTTGGTGCAAAACTTTAAGTCTTCTTCTAAATCACTTCAGATGAAGAGGAATTTCACCTTTCAGCACGACAACGAGCCTGAGAAAACCTCCAAACCAACAAAGGAACAGCTTCACCAAAACAAGTTCAAGGTTTTGTAAGAGTCCAGACCTAAATCTAGTCAAAGATCTGCATAGTGACCTGAAGAGTCAGAATGCTTCTGTAACGACAAGTAGCAAGATATTGCTAAGTGAAGACATACTGATTAACCCTTACTCAAAAAGATAGAATGCTGTGATAAAATCAAAAGGTTTATATCCACTGTATCTCTCTCTCTCTCTCTCTCTCTCTCTCTCTCTCTCTCTCTCTCTCTCTCTCTCTCTCTCTCTCTCTCTGTCTGTCTCTGTCTTTCTCATTCTCTGTCTCTCTCTCTTTCTTCGTTTGTCACTCTCTCTCCTCCTCCTTCATCATGCAGAACAGCTCATTCTTTTCTTTTCTCATGCATCAGCTTATTCTCTGCTTTCATTTCACGCCACGTGAGCCAAACTCTTTCATTCTGCGAGCATCCAAACATGGGCCTCTAGGGGATGCAGCAAAGACGAATAAAGCTGATCAGCAGCCGAGTTCAAAAAGTGCCAATAAAGTACCAGCTCAGAGATTATATATAAAAAAACAACGTGGCAGAAAGAAAAAGGCAAATGGAGACGTGAGGATATACACAGATACACAGAAATGCAGCGTTCGGGTTCCTCAGCACTTCCTGTTAGACTGACTCAGACATAAACTTAGTTTTAAATTGTGGTACTGGATAAAGATTAGCTTGTGATGGGCGGGGCTAAAGAAAAAATATAAGCGGGAAGAGGATGAAATAAAAAAGAGAAGTTAAAGTGGGTGAGAGACGGATTGGTTTATAAAATGTAATGAACATCTGCACTGCCTGTGTGTGTGTGTGTGTGTGTGTGTGTGTGTGTGTGTGTGTGAGTGTGTGTGTGTGTTTTTGTGCGTTTGTAATTATAGTAGTTCAACAACGAGTCTTTAGAGTTAAATAAGCCCCACAGCATAACTTTCAAACTGAGAGACACACTCACACAAGTGTGTTCCCCTAGGTGTGTGTGTGTGTGTGTGTGTGTGTGTGTGTGTGTGTGTGTGTGTGTGTGTGTGTGTGTGTGTGTGTGTGTTTGTGTGTGTGTGTGTTCAAAACAGGAGGAAATAAGTAAACATTTCTGATGTTCTGATCTAGAGAATGCCTTTCTTGGTTATAATTAGGTCACTAATGACCTGCAGCAGTGAGTCTGCTCCCTTTGTAGTGCACACTTCTTAGCTGTTTCCCAGGTAACAAATAAAAGCAGCCAAAAATTAGATGAATAATTATAGACTATACACACCAATAAGTTTGTTTTGGAGGGAAAAAGCAAGGCTTTAATTAGCATTGAAACACAGCTGAGAGATGTCCTCTACTCTCCTAGACACATCCACTCTGTCCTCACTTGACAAAACAGAGACTGTGTCTGAGTCCCGAACACTAATTGGAAGACTGTTCCATAACTGTGGGGCTCTATAAGAGAAAGCTCTTCCCCCTGCTGTAGCCTTCACTATTCCAGGTACCAACAAATACCCTGCACCTTTTGATGGAAGTAGGCGTGGCGGCTCATAAAAGACCAAAATTTGCTCAGGTATTGTGATGCGAGACCATTCAGTGCTTTATAGGTCAGTAGTAGTATTTTAAATCAATGTGAAATTTCACTGGGAGCCAAAGCAGTGTGCATAAGATTGGGGTGATGTGGTCGTATCTTCTGGTTCTAGTTAGGACTCTAGCAGCAGTATTCTGGACTAACTGGAGCCTCATTATGCTCCTACTGGAACATCCAGACAGTAAGATATTACAGTAATCCAAATGATAGACTGGAGTCAGTAATCACTCCAAGGTCTTTAACTGCTGCACATGATGAAACAGAAAGAACATCCAGAGTTACTGTGAGATCAGTAAGATTACCTCTAGCTACATATATAAAGTAAAAAGCAGTGGGCCTAAAACAAAACCTTGTGGAACACCAAACTTTACCTCAGTATGCATAGAGACGTCTCCATTTACATCTACGAACTGATAACAATCGGTCTAATAAGACCTGAGGCAGGAGAGGACTGTTCCCTTAATGCCAACAACATTCTAAGTGTGCCATTTACCATTTAACATTTATTAGACTTTGAAGGAGAATAGTGTGATCTATAGTATCAAAAGCTGCACTAAGGTCGAGTAACACAAGCAGCGAGACACAACCCTGATCAGAGGTCAGTAGAAGGTCATTTACTACTTTAACTAACGCTGTCTCTGTGCTATGATGAGGTCTAAATCCTGACTGATAGATTTCATGAATGTTATTCCTATGTAAGTATGAGCATAGCTGCTGTGTACAAACCTTTCTAAGATAATGAATAATGATAATGATAATTGAAGATAAAAGGGAGATTTGATATAGGTCTATAGCTGGACAGTTGATAGGGGCAGAGGTCAGTTTTTTTTTTATCAGGATTAGTTATACATTTCTCTGGCTTTAAAATAATAGTCTGGATTTTTTTTTTTTTTTTGATATTTTTCATTTTGACACTGAAATAATTAATGAAATCGTTGCTGCTATATAATGATTGTGTGCGTGTTTCTGTGGTGGTTTTATTTCTAATTAATTTTGCTACAGTATTAAATAATAATCTAGGATTATTTTTGTTATCTTCTATTAAGGTAGGGAGATACGTTGATCTAGCATCACTAGGAGCTTTCCTATAGGCTCTCCTTCCATGCTGCTTGGAATACTACCAAATTAGTTTGACCCCAATTACATTCTAATTTTCGAGTGGTCTGTTTTAAGGTGCCCATGTGATCATTGTACCAGGGTTCTAGTTTTTTCTGTTCATTTTTCTTGCCATAATGTATTCACTTCCCCATCTACTGCATCAAATGTACATGAAGGTCAGCTACTGTATGCAATCAGCTGTAACTCGGTCTGTAGGGAGTGAAGTGGGACAGGTGTATTCACTCACTCCCTCTCTTCTCTCCAATGTTCCCTACTTAGTGCTCCTCTGTTGTACAGGTTCAGGCATCTCTTTAGATTTTACTGCAGTGTAACTCGAGCATCGATTTTAATCTCATAATCAATACCAACTACACTGATGTGTGTGTGTGTGTGTGTGTGTGTGTGTGTGTGTGTGTGTGTGTGTATAAGGAATGAAGGGACTGAGATGTCAGTAACATCAACTTGCTGCTACACAATTACATACCAACTGTAATGCGCGCACACACACACACACACACACACACACACACACACACACACACACACACACACACACACACACACACACACACACAGCTGTTCTACAGTGTTTTGTTGTTATTTTGCTGTAACAGTGTGGAGTTCTATGTTGTAAACTCTACCTTCTAAAACCCTGCAGTGTAGAATTAAAGCTATTTGATCTAGTGTACTCAATAAAAGTGCACTACATAGTGCAGTGCACATGATTCTCCAGTGTAGTGAGCAGGAAAAAGACAAGACCAGGATTTGGAACACTACAGTATCTCACAAAAGTGAGTACACCCTTCACGTTTTTGTAAATATTTGATGATATCTTTTCATGTGACAACACTGAAGAAATGGCACTTTGCTACAATGTAAAGTAGTGAGTGTACAGCTTGTGTAACAGTGAAGTTGTAAAAGCCAGAACCTGATTTTACATGGTGTGGTTTTTGTCGTCACAGATAAAAATTGCACATTGCAAAGGAATTCTTTTAAACTGGTGGAGTTATAACTCATAATGTGACGTGACTTAGTGCCACTGCGGTCAAAAACTGTGGAGGATAAAGTACCTGTCAGTGCAATAAATTAATGATTAAAGTTTCAGAGTGTGAGCGCTGCTAAGATGCTCGTCTAAAATCTGAAAATAGGAGGACGGCATACTCACGGCACAGCTCCAGATACGGTATCATGATGGAGAAACTTAAAGAAAACCTACTAATGGACAGAACAAATCTCTTTACTATCTCGAGCTCACTGTGAAGAATGTTATTGGGATTGTACAGTGTGATGAGTAATAATCCTAAAAGACCACTGAAATCTGAAGTGTCTCCGATCTGCACAATTGTGATTAGTGTAGGGAATAGGGAATAGTGCATAGCGTGAGATTTGGAACAGTGTTAATGCACAGGCAGAAACAGATATTTAATTTGTAGCTGTCAGTTCAGTACACACTGTGGATTACACTGTGTGTGTGTGTGTGTGTGTGTGTGTGTGTGTGTGTGTGTGTGTGTCAGACTTCAGGGTCTCAATATGCCATGTAGACAAAGAGGACATTTGAGGAGCTCGATGTGGTGTCCCGCTCATTCTAAAGCAACATAGTGAAAGTAGACCTGAGGGATATGACCTGGGGGTTAGATATCCCATAATGCAGAGGGGACCTTGAGGGGGGGGGGCAGGGGGGTGAAGGCTTTCACCTATGTCTGAAGGGGCAGGTGTGCAGCAGGTGACTCAGGACACTCAAACCCTCGTTATCTAATCTCTCATCTTCTAATGAGTCGTCCCGGCTGCAGTGCGAGTGTGGGCCTCTTTGTGCAGTGCGCCCTAATTACCTCTCGCTCACTTAGTAGGGAACAAGGGGCCAGTGCTGCAGCCGAAACTCGACCCGGCTTGGAGAACAGAGCAGGCCGTTGTTCATGAAAATGCTTATGATCCGATCACATTTTCACTAAAGCTCCATCTTCAGGTTTCAAAGGATTTGTGCAGGAACCGGTGAAGGGCCTTAGTGAGACATGTATCTAGATTCTGTGGATTTAGTGGAATAAGAGCACGCACTGTTCTCTAAAACTGGTTATTTTTCTCACAGACAGTTCTAACAGGGAAATGACTTTTAGATTTATCCAGTTAAGGAATAAGTGCAAAAAAGTTCAAGTGATAGTTTGGACATAAAACATTCACTTTAGCACAAACGCAGTGAATAAGCTAAGGCACGTTCAATGTGTGATGTTTATTGCTTCAGTTTAGCTCTGGAGCTATGAGGCTAATGAAGCTAACAGGTAATGGAAGTCTGTTTCATCCAGGGTGTTTTCCCATCTCTCACACGCACAGTATTCTCAGGATAGACTCCAGATCCACTCCACTCTGACCAGGATAAAGTGCTTATTGAAGATGAATGAATGAAGGAATAAATGAATGAATTAATTAATGAGTTCCTCTTCACACTGAGGAAAAGGTGATTCCGTCTGAGATAAAATATAAAACATAAATATCACTCTGCTGTGTCCTGAAGCTGCATGTCTGAGCCGCCACATCTGGAGTAAACAACACTGTGTACATTTTATATTTTAACTGAAATGTTTCTTTAAGGAGTTTTTTTCATTAAAGTTTCAAGTTTGCATTACCTCATTTATTTTTATAATTATTTTCTCTTTTCACCATAAAAACTGGTCAGAATATTTTTTGTCCATTTTCAGAGCTGTGTTTTTCGATGTGCATGAATATATTCTGTCACATAATGTAGGCACAGGACAGGAGCAAGTGCAGGAATAGCAGTTTAATCAAACAATAAGAAGTACAAAGGATCAGGCAGAAATCAAAGTCCAAGGCAGGCAAGGGTCAAATGATCAGGCAAACAAGCTAAACTAGGCAGGGCAGAGAATCGAGGTCAACAGGGTAAACAAAGTCAATATCCAGAAAAGCAAACACAATATAAGGCTTGGAAATATGACAGAGACTAAGAGCATAATACTTCACAAAGACTAAGTATTGAACAGTCTCTTATATGTGTGATGTGATTGTGAGTGTAAATTGGATGCAGTAGTGCGTGATTAGAATGAAGGTGTGTTCTGGGAATTGTGGTCCATGAGGGCCATGTTTGTAGGCCGCAGTGCAGGATGGGAGTTGTAGTCACTGGTTTGGTGTGAAATGACCGCCCCTGAAATACACTCCCTCCCTGGCGGTCCTGGCCATCTGTCGCAAAATGTCTTCAGTTGAGTCAGGAGACTGAGTGGCATGCCCCATGGAGCAGGAAGGCAGAGCAGCATCCTCAATGGAGGTGATGAACTCCATTGACTCTGCAGGCTGAACTTGGTTGTCCGTGTCAGCAGACTCGGGTGTGATCTGAAATTGGTTGTTCGTGACGATAGATTCAGACGTGAGCAGAACCTGGTTGATCATGACCTAGGTTGAAGGTGTGAGCAAAACCTGGTTGGTCGTGACCTAGGTTTCAGGTGTGAGCAGAAACTGGTTGGTCGTGACGTCTGTTTCAGGCATGAGAAAAACCCGGTTGGTCATGACATCGGTTTCAGGCATGAGGAGAACTTGGTTGGTCGTGTCTACAGACTCACGCGTGAGCACAGCTTGGTTGGTTGTGATGTCGGTTTCAGGCATGAGGACTTGGCGTGGGAGGTCACCTCGTCGACCTTTAACTGGAACTTTACGTGGGAGGTCACCTCATCAACCTCAGACAGGAACTTGGCGTGAGAGGCCATCTTTTTGACCTCGAACAGGAACTTGGCTTTAGAGACCGTCTCTTCAACCTCGGACAGAAACTTGACTTGGGAGGTCGTCGCTTCGACCTCGGACAGGAACTTGGCTTGAGTGGTCGCCTCTTCAACCTCGTGCATGTACTTGGCTTGGGAGGCCATCTCTTCGACCTCGGACAGGAACTTGGCTAGGGAGGTCATCTCTTCGACCTCGGACAGGAACTTGGCATGAGAGGCCATCTTTTCAACTTGACTTGGGAGGCCGTGTCTTCGACCTCGGACAGGAACATGGCTTGGGAGGTCACCTCATCGACCTCAGACTGGAACGTGGCTTGGGAGGTCGTCTCGCCGACCTCAGACATGAACTTGGCTGGAGAGGTCATCTCTTCGTCCTCAGGCAGGAACATGGCTTGGGAGGACACCCTGTGACCTCTAGCAGAAACTTGACTTTATGCTGGAGCTCTGGAGATGAGACAACCTTGTGGGTTTCAGGCTGGAACTCTGGGGATGAGACCACCTCATAGGTCTCATTTTAAAGCTCTGCGGGTGAGATCACCTCATGAGTCTCAGGTTTAAGCTCTGAAGGTGAGACCACCTCATGTGTTTCAGGTTGGAGCTCTGGGGATGAGACCATCCCGTCGGTCTCCTGCCGGAGTTCTGGGGAGGAGGTCGCCACGTAGACCTCCAACCTGGGCTCTGGAGATGAGGTCACCATGTTGACCTCCAACTGGAGCTCGGCAGGTGAGACCACCTTTTGGGTCTCAGGTTGGAGCTCTGGGGAGGAGGTCGCCATGTTGACCTCCGGCTGGAGCTCGGCTGCTGAGACCACATAATGGGTCTTAGGCAGGAACTTTGGGGAGGAGGTCACCCAGTTTGCCTGCACATAATAGGCAGTGAACGGCGTCAGGTTTATCTGTGAGGCAGGCCTCCTCCAAAAGATCCTCCAGGACGTCCCTAGATTCTAAACTGCCGACCACCTTGAAAATATTCAGGGTAGCCTGATAACCCATCATACCAATCTGGGAGATCTATGACAGTCCACTGAGGAAACTGATAGCAGCAACACATCTCAAAAAAGTTGGGATAGGGGCAAGAAAAGGCTGGAAAAGTAAGTGTTAGTAAAAAGAAACAGCTGGAGGTTAATTGGGAACAGGTCAGTAACATGATTTTGTCACGGTTTCCCCTTTTGGAGAGCTGGAGGGCGTGCGCGTGCACAAGCAAGGTGCACGAGCTCCTGCTCTTCGAATATTGACAACCGTGACATTATTTACTATGGACATGTGCATTTGTTTTGTTTCTGTTCTGTCTCCTCCCTGTTCTGTTATTGGTCGTTGTTCAGAGGTGTGTCTTTATTGTTTTCAGCTGCCAGTGCTTAGCGCTGATTATGTTTGGGATATATACCACTCGCTTCCCTGTACACCTCGCAGAGTATTATAGTTAAAATAGTTAGATAGTTAATGTTATGTTCCTTGATAGATTTAGTTAGTTCAAACTTTAGATTTGTTCATTTAGTCCACGCTGGTTTTTCTGCTCCCAGTTCATAGTCATAGTTCATGTTTCTTGTTTCTTGTTTTGTGTTTTCACCCTGTTTTCTGTGACCGTGACTTAAATTCCTGCTTTGCCCCATTTATGCTTGTTTGTCAATCACCTGACCCACTGCCTGTTCTTGACTACACATCTGTTTCACGATTTGGATTTATCTGCCTGTCTCCTTTAAATATAAACATTTTTACCTGCACCTGCTTCCGTACTCAACCCCCTTACATCTCGTGACGTGACAGATTGGGTATAAAAAGAGATTCTTAGAGAGGCTTTAAGAAGTAAACATGGACAGAGCTTTACCAATCTGCGAAAAACTGAGTCTAAAAATTGTGGAACAATTTCAGAATAATGTTCCTCAACGTAAAGCTCATCATCTACAGTACATAATATCATCAAAAGATTCTGAGAATCTGGAGAAATTTCTGTGCACAAGGTTGAAAATCAATACTGCATGCCCATGATCTTCGGGCCCTCAGGAGCCACTGCATTAAAAACAGGCATGATTCTGTAATGGAAATCACTTCATGGGCTCAGAAACACCTCCAGAACTCATTGTCTGTGAACACAGTTCCCTGTGCCATCCACAAAAGCTGGTTAAAGAAGAAGCCATATGTGAACATGATCCAGAAACGCCGCAGTCTTCTCTGGGCCAAAGCTAATTTAAAATGGACTGAGGTCAAGTGGAAAACTGTTCTGTGGTCAGACGAATCGAAATTTGAAATTATTTTTGTCAGCGCTCAGTTAAAAAACCTGCATCTCTGATGGTATGGGGGTGTATTAGTGCGTATGGAATGGGCAGCTTGCACATCTGGAGAGGCACCATCAGGTGAAAGGTATATACAGGATTTAGAGCAACATATACCTCCAGCCAGATTCCATCCCATCTTTACTTCTGAGAGACTCTGCTTCTCTAAGATACTGTTTTTATGGTACATTTCCTCAGTTTAAACATTTGATGTTTTCTATGTTCTATTGTGAATAACATATGGGTTTATGAGATTTGCAAATCATTGCATTCTGTTTTTATTTACATTTATTTACATTTTACACAGTCTCCCACCTTTTTTGGAATTGGGGTTGTACCTCTGGGTCATATTATCCATAAACATGGAATTAGCTTCCACTGTTATGCTGATGATACACAGCTGGATGTTTCAGCAAAGCCAGATGACAGACAGCAGCTTAATAAAGTTGAGGAATGTGTAAAGAACATTAGACATTAGATGCTTATTAACTTATTAAATTAGCAGCTAGAAGTAATCTTTCTGATCTTACAGTAACTCTGGATGGACTTTCTGTTTCATCATGTACAGCAGTAAAAGACTTTGGAGTGATTGACTCCAGTCTATCATTTGATGGTCATGTAGATAATATTACTAGTATATTCTTCTTTCATCTCAAAAATGTTTCTAAGATAAGAAACATATTGTCACTACATGATGCAGAAATATTAGTTCATGCTTTCGTCACCTCTAGACTAGATTACTGGAATGCCATACTGTCTGGATGTTCCAGTAGGAGCATAAACAAACTCCAGTTAGTCCAGAATGCAGCTGCTAGAGTCCTAACTAGAACCAGAAGATACGACCACATCACCCCGATCTTATCCACACTGCATTGTGTGGCTCACAGGTATAGAGTGTTGTGGTGAACTGGGATGTTTGGATGCTGTGCCCACCAACACATACACACACAAACACACTTTCACACCTACACCTTGTTGATAGTGGAGTGGCTGGCTGCCTTATGTCTGTGTTCCCTTCTGGCGCTCCCTTTTAGTTATGCTGTCGTAGCTAGTCTTGCCTGAGTCCTTGCTTTCACTCATGCAAAGTACATTGACCTTAACCATTATGGGGCAATAAGCATACCAAATAATCTCTTGCTCTCTCCCTCTCTCACTTACCTTCTCTCTTTCTCTCTCTTTCTGTTGAGCTACACATGATACTCCTGAGATGCCAGTGATCCTGACCCCTTCTGCTCTCCCGACCTGCCTGATCCCTCCTGATGCACTACTTCTGACTGAGGATGTCCCCACATGGTGCAACCTAAAGAAAATTGAGATTACTGAGGATGGTAC
Source organism: Ictalurus punctatus (assembly GCF_001660625.3). Taxonomy (NCBI): domain Eukaryota; kingdom Metazoa; phylum Chordata; class Actinopteri; order Siluriformes; family Ictaluridae; genus Ictalurus; species Ictalurus punctatus. Next base: position 31,267,077 of record NC_030423.2, read on the forward strand.
CACTTAAAAACCATAAAGATGCTTTGGACCTCAGTTCATATGAACAGTTATGCTATGACAGCTTTAGTACAATTACCACAAACAGTTCTGCACTCAAGTCTCCATCAGTGACCAGTGGAGAAGTTCAACACAACAGACTTCATGTAGAAACTGTGATGAATTTCCTGCTTACACAACTGCACTATTTGAGCATGTAGTATTAGCACTTTTATAGAAGGGGTGTATTTATTTATAATCACACCATCCGGTGTCACCCAGATGAGGACGGGTTTCCTTCTGAGTCCCGTTCCTCTCGAGGTTTTTTCCTCATATCGTCTCAGGGAGTTTTTCCTCACCACCGTCACCTCTGGCTGCTCATTAGAGATAAATTCATACATTTAACATTTATATCCTGAATTTATATATTTCTGTCTGTAAAGCTGCTCTGGGACAACGTCCACTGTTAAACACGCTACACAAATAACTGAATTGACTCAACTGAATTGATTGTGTGTGCGCGTGCATTTGTGTGTGTGTGCGCGTGCATTTGTGTGTGTGTGTGCGTGCATGCGTGTGTGCTTGATGAAGCTATCTGGCCAGCTACTCGACTTTTAATTAGCGCGATCCTCTTTTGGATA
>NC_030423.2:31277693-31295193 GCF_001660625.3 Ictalurus punctatus
ACAATACGAGTAGTGCTACTGTACAATATCTATTAACTGAGTTCCAGAAGAAGCAAAGTGCGCAGAGTAGAGGTGTAAGTGCTATATATATATATATATATATATATATATATATATATATATATATATATATATATATATATATATATATATATATATATATTGTGAGTTGGTTAGGTGTTCGCGGAAGAGGTGGGTCTTTAGCTGTTTTTTGAAGATGGTGAGAGATTCTGTGGTCTGGATTGAGGTTGGAAGTTCATTCCAGCACTGAGGAACAGTTAGTGTGAAGGTTCTGGAAAGGGATCGTGAGCCAGGTAGGTACTACTAAACATCGGTTGCTAATCGATTGCAGATTGTGTGAGGGAACGTAGGCCTTCAGGAGAGAGTTGAGGTAGGGGGCGCTGTTCCAGACAAGGTCTTGTAGGTGAGCATCAAGGCCTTGAATTTGATGCGGGCGGCTACAGGAAGCCAGTGGAGGGAGATGAAGAGGGGTGTGACATGAGTTCTCTTGGGACCTACCTATGTAGGTTGGCAGTAAGATGTTCATCCTTCTCTCATGTGGGTGTGCCCTAATCTGTATTTTTATGTATATGAATAAGTTCTATCAAGTTCTACTGAACTTACAGAATGCATTCAATGTTATACAACATTCTTTTCTACAGTTAAAAATGATTTTAGATTATATATATATATATATATATATATATATGATTTGTGGTCGTACTCATGCTAAGGTAACGGATGTGGTCATTTCAACTTTAAATGGAATAACATTGAAAGAGTTAGCTCTTATAAATACTGAGGTATATGGTTGGACAAAAAAATAGCTTTTAATGTACACATTGATAATCTGTTGAAGAAGCTTAAAACAAAATTGTGGTTCTTTTATCATTTCAAAAACTGCTATCCTTATGACGCTAGAAAGAAAATAGTGGAGAGTAGTTTTTTATCTATAATTGATTATGGTGAAGTTGTTTATATACATGTCTATCATGCAGCATTACGCTTGTTTGTGGTGCAAATTCACGTACTCATCACTGTATACGATAGGAATCATTGGCATGGACAGCTTTGCATCATATGAGGAAATTGCATATGTATATGTTTATTGCTAAGGCACTTCTGGGTAAATTGCCTGCTTATATTTATAATCTCTTAAGTTTTTATACAAATAGTTATTGTACTAAATCTCAATCACACATTCAGTTAAAAGTCCCAAAGGTTTAGTCAGAACTTGGTAAACATGCCTTTTCTTTTTCTGCTCCCTGGGCCTGGAACCATCTGCAGCATGTAGTTAAACTAGAGATATCACCACCTCTGAGTACTTTCATACGGCTTTTGCAAACAGTGTTAAAGGAGTGTTGTAAGTGCTTTTCTTGATTTTACTCTTATTAATTGTTTTATTCTATGGGTATTGCTTTCTGTGATTATCTCTGTGTGAAACTCTATGTGCTGCCGTCTTGACCAGGTCTCCCTGGAAGAAGAGATTGTGATATCTCAGTGGGATCTTCCTGGTTAAATAAAGGATAAATAAATAAATAAATAAATATATTCATAGACCCTGGTATCTGTAATGGGTGTAAAGTTGTAGAAGCTGTTTTTATTAGTTTCTTATGCAATCTTAAAAAACACAAATTGTTGAACATTTCATTCCAGATTTATTCCCTCTGTGTTTGCTGTTATAATCCACTCCACTCTTCTGGGAAGGATTTCCACTAGATTTTGGGGTGTGGCAGTGGGGATTAGTGATCACTCAGATACTAGAGCGTTAGTGAGGTTGAGGTCAGGCGCTGATGTTGATGTGAGGAGACTCCAGTTCCAGATCATCCTAAAGGTGTTCAGTGGGGTTGAGGTCAGGGTTCTGTGCAGGACACTCGAGTTCTTCTAACTTCTTCCATCCTTCACACACCACGTCTTCATGGAGCTCGCTTTGTGCACTTTGTGTCATGATGGAACAGGTTTGAGTCTCTTAGTTCCAGTGAAGAGAAACTGTAAAGCTACATCATACAGAGATGTTTTATACAAGTGTGTGATTCTGACTTTGTGGTACCAGTCTGGGAAAGAAGCATATCTGGGTGTGATGGTCGGGGTGCACATACTTTTGGTCATCTGCAATGCATGTAAAACTGTTGCAGCTGTTTTTATTCATTTCTTGTGCAATCAAAGCACTCCTTAATCATAAACCTTAACTTATACTCAGGGGTTCTTATGATGGTTGATAGTTCCTGCTCTCTAAACAGGTTCAACATAGAACCGTTTCTGAAAGGGAACATTGTGTTGTGCGTTCTAACCTTCAATGGTCCTCCTGAGGAACATACCACAAGACCTTGGGTTATATAACTCGTAATCTCAACCCTAACTCACCTAGCACTCTAATCTTTAAATATGCATCCTAACCGCTGCCCTAAAGCAGCTTTGTGTGTGTGTGTGTGTGTGTGTGTGTGTGTGTGTTCTAAATGTATTTCTCATTTGTGACAGCAAGCATAGCCATCTCTTGTCCCAAGTCGTGCCCAGGAGAGAGCGAGAGACAGAGAGAGAGACACAGAGAGAGAGAGAGACAGGGAGACACAGAGAGAGACAGAGAGAACGAGAGAGAGAGAGAAAAAAGAGAAAGAAAGAGACAGAGAGAGAGAGATTGATGCTGGTGGTGGGGGAGGGAGCGACTATATAATTAAAGAGAGGGAGGAGGGAGTGTCTCATTCACAGCAACCAGCCGAGGAAAATTAATATTCAAGTGTCGATGCTGGCTTTGTGAGACATCATTTCCCTGTAGCCTCTCATGTGTGTGTGTGTGTGTGTGTGTGTGTGTGTGTGTGTGTGAGGACATGACGATGAGCACACACACACACAGTCCATACTTTAACAGCAGCTGGTTAATACTGTGATCTACTTTCTGCTTTTATTCGTGTGAAACAGCCGAAGTGAATGGAGAGGAATTGGTTCACCACAGCACGGTTGTCTTTTTAACATGTAACAGAGTATGTTCTTGTGTAACAGAGTATGTTCTTGTGTAACAGAGTGTGTTCTTGTGTAACAGAGTGTGTTCTTGTGTAACAGAGTGTGTTCTTGTGTAAAAGAGTGTGTTCTTGTGTAACAGAGTGTGTTCTTGTGTAACAGAGTGTGTTCTTGTGTAAAAGAGTGTGTTCTTGTGTAAAAGAGTGTGTTCTTATGTAAAAGAGTGTGTTCTTGTGTAACAGAGTGTGTTCTTGTGTAAAAGAGTGTGTTCTTGTGTAACAGTGTGTGTTCTTGTGTAAAAGAGTGTGTTCTTGTGTAACAGAGTGTGTTCTTGTGTAACAGTGTGTGTTCTTGTGTAAAAGAGTGTGTTCTTGTGTAACAGTGTGTGTTCTTGTGTAAAAGAGTGTGTTCTTGTGTAACAGAGTGTGTTCTTGTGTAACAGTGTGTGTTCTTGTGTAAAAGAGTGTGTTCTTGTGTAACAGAGTGTGTTCTTGTGTAACAGAGTGTGTTCTTGTGTAAAAGAGTGTGTTCTTGTGTAAAAGAGTGTGTTCTTATGTAAAAGAGTGTGTTCTTGTGTAACAGAGTGTGTTCTTGTGTAAAAGAGTGTGTTCTTGTGTAACAGAGTGTGTTCTTGTGTAAAAGAGTGTGTTCTTGTGTAACAGAGTGTGTTCTTGTGTAACAGTGTGTGTTCTTGTGTAAAAGAGTGTGTTCTTGTGTAACAGAGTGTGTTCTTGTGTAACAGTGTGTGTTCTTGTGTAAAAGAGTGTGTTCTTGTGTAAAAGAGTGTGTTCTTGTGTAACAGAGTGTGTTCTTGTGTAACAGTGTGTGTTCTTGTGTAAAAGAGTGTGTTCTTGTGTAACAGTGTGTGTTCTTGTGTAAAAGAGTGTGTTCTTGTGTAAAAGAGTGTGTTCTTGTGTAACAGTGTGTGTTCTTGTGTAAAAGAGTGTGTTCTTGTGTAACAGAGTGTGTTCTTGTGTAACAGTGTGTGTTCTTGTGTAAAAGAGTGTGTTCTTGTGTAACAGTGTGTGTTCTTGTGTAAAAGAGTGTGTTCTTGTGTAAAAGAGTGTGTTCTTGTGTAACAGAGTGTGTTCTTGTGTAACAGTGTGTGTTCTTGTGTAAAAGAGTGTGTTCTTGTGTAACAGTGTGTGTTCTTGTGTAAAAGAGTGTGTTCTTGTGTAAAAGTGTGTGTTCTTGTGTAATAAACACACACACTGTTTATTTAACATTTCTACACACTGACTAAAACATTACTGTCCTGGTCTGTGTGTGTGTGTGTGTGTGTGAGAGAGAGAGAGAGAGAGAGAGAGGGAGAGAGAGAATCAGCAATCTGAGATGCTGTGGTTGTTGTGGTTACAGACAACATCACTGCTGATAGCTACCCTAAAGCTAGTCGCTAACAGCTCACTACTGAAGTTATGTCTGTTTATAATCCTTCCTAAATACATCAAGAATAATCTTATTTACAGTAAACACACTTCCATGTTTCTGTACACACAACTGAACACCTGTGTGTATTAACTTTTCAGCATTTAGTGAAAGTCATAAACTTTTGGCATTTTTAATGTGAAAGTGTAATATTTTTTTCAGCTACATTTCTACTTTTCTACGATTGACTACTTGTGGAGAAGAAATAAAAATACTATTAAAAGTTCCTTAACATGCAGCAGTTTTCTACTTTAACTTCTGAGACATCTATAAGTTAAACTCCACACACCTGATGGCAGGATTTCCGTTGAAATAAATCTGGCTTTTACTTCCAGGGTTGTGTGAGCTTGTCTTTGTGGAGATATTTAAGGAGTTTGAGGTTTTGTTGTAGACATTGTGGAAAGCAGAAAGGACATCCGCCAATCTCTCTGAGGTTATCTGTCATCCGAGACATCCGAGTTAACAATAGTGCATTCATTCGTTTCATAATCAACTCGTCTGCCTGCTGTCTGCACTTGTTTCTCCCTCTGTCTGTTCAGGGCCACTTCCACTTATTCTTCTCTTTTATATCGTGTTGAACTCTGGAACAATCTACTGCCGGACCAGCAGTCCAGTGTTGACAAGTTTATCAGCTTAGACAGAAATGTTTGTGGCAGTTTGCTGGATCTCGTCTAAAACAACGCTGAGAAAAGACAGGAATTCAGAGCACACATGAAGATGAAAGCAGAACCCTGTACAGCACTGGGACTTTCATTAGCATCACACACACTATAGATATATAAAGATAAACCTGTGTGTATATAGTATATACATCATGAACAGAGAAGCAGTGTTTGTTTCTGATTCATCATCATCATCATCATCATCATCATCATCATCATCATCTCTTTCAGTCACAGCTTTCAGTCACAGCTGCAGTGTTGAAGAAGATGAATCTTGACACACACTGGATTTAAAAACACCTTCATGATAAAAGATGAACAAAAACGTGCATGCTCCTGTTTATTAATCATTACACTGATGTTAGGCTTCATAATGAAACTGAAATATTTCAAATCAGAGCAATGCAAATGCCTGTTTTATTCATGACGCTCATTCTGACACACTGCAGAGGTAGGTGAAGGTCTGTAGAGTTCCTCAGGGCCTCAGAGAGTGAATATTCTAATTCTAGGTCCTGGCCATCAGTTAGCATTTTGGTGTCGGTGGAACAGATCTGACCCCAGTTTATTGGCCATTTAAATTTTTTAAATGAAAGAAAGGGTTTTGTTTACAAAATATTAAAATGATCAGAGTAGACCTTAAACAGCAATGATGTTTTTATTATACTAATCACAAATTGATAGATAGATAGACAGACAGACAGATAAATAAATAGATAGACAGACAGACAGACAGACAGACAGACAGATAAATAAATAGATAGACAGACAGAGAGATAGATAAATAGATATCTATATAGATAGATAGATAGATAGATAGATAGATAGATAGATAGATAGATAGATAGATGGATAGATAGATAGATAGATAGATAGATAGATAGATAGATAGATAGATAATCAAATCACCATCAGTGGTGTAACATCACTAATAGCATCACCACTATTGTTAAAACTAAAACAGTATTTTTTTATCACTAGATAACAACCACAGATGTGAATGCAGATGTGGTGAAAATGTACAATAGTGAAATGTGTGTACGCTGTTATCTGCTGTGTGAATGCAGAAATAATTGACCTGTTTTTACTCCCCCATGGCCATATTCACGTTGTTTTAATGCTGTATTGTAACCCCCCCCCCCCCCTCCCCCCTTAATTTCAGGATCATTATAAATTCGTTGCATTTATAAAGGTCATTAAAAGCAGCTGAGTGAAAGGACATTTTATAATCCGGCCGTGACTCTGGACTAATCACTCAGTGTTAGTGTTGGTTATGATGTGATTACTGAAAGTCCTGTAAACTGGAATCTGTGTGGAAATGGTGAGGAGAACGACTGACTCTGTTAAAAACAGGACTGAAAAACTCAGGGTTGAATTTCTTAAGTGTGTGTTAATGGTGTGTAAAAATCTTAAAAGTTTAAAATCGCCAGGGGAAAAAATCACAATTATAAATTTTTGTGAATCCAACACTTTAACATTCCACAGTATTGTGCTCTCCTGAATCAAATGGTTTATTATATCAGTTATTTACAAACCCCACTTTGTTCAAGTGAGAATACACCACAGTGTTAATAAGTATATATTTAAATAGTTTAATAATAAATACAATAATTCTAATAATAATTGATAGATAATAATTAATAGTTGAGTAAGAGCATTCAGTGAAGTGAGGAAAAAGTTTATCGCAGTAAAAATCTGGCAGTTTTGAACTTAGAGTTCCAGCTTGCTGTAAGCTTGGAGGATGTCACTGACAGAGCAGAACTTCATTTTCAAACTAACAGCAACATGCAGAAGTTTGAATATTGATAGAGAGAAAGTTGACAGCAGAAGAATGATGAGTGTGTGTTTTGTGAAATGGAGATGTGTGTGTTGACAGAAACAGCTTGATGCAGAGCGAGTACTGTGGATTGATGATGGATTAAAACTTGATGTTATCACACTCAGTTAATACACCAGAGCTGTAGACTAGCATGATATCACACACACACACACACACACACACACACACACACACACACACACACACACACACACACACACACACACGGAAAATAGCTTTATAGAAACAGAAAAGCACTAAGTGCTATATGCCTTATCATTGTTTTATATCCTTCATTTCACACAGCTTCATCACAAAACTTTCAGTAACTGAAATTGACATGGATTAGTTCAGTTATCTAGTAAACGCAGTGGTAATAAACACAGTGGGCATAAACGCAGTGCCAGTAAACGCAGTATTAATAAACGCAGTGGCAGTAAACCCAGTGGAAATAAATGCAGTGGTAATAAATGCAGTGGAAATAAATGCAGTGGTAATAGACACAGTGGTAGTAAATGCAGTGGTAATAAATGCAGTGAAAATAGATGCAGTGGTAATAAATGCAGTGGTAATAAATGCAGTGGTAATAAATGCAGTGAAAATAGATGCAGTGGTAATAAATGCAGTGGTAATAAATGCAGTGGAAATAAATGCAGTGGTAATAGACACAGTGGTAGTAAATGCAGTGGTAATAAATGCAGTGGTAATAAATGCAGTGGTAATAAATGCAGTGGTAATAAGTGCAGTGGTAATAAATGTTGCCATTCTATAAAACTTCATCCTACAACATAATGATGTATTTGTAATCAAGTAAAATTGCGAAATTGATGTAAAGATGTGTTTAAACAGCACTACTCAGCAGTTGGACTACTGATCAGAACGTTGTGAGTTTAATACAGCAAAACAAAATCTTTGATAAAACATTTAAGTTCTTTTTAAGACATCAAAGGTTTAAATCAGAGCATCGCAGAGCTGAAATTTCCATTGAGCATGAACTTTAACCTTTAACTTTCACCTCGTGCTAAGGTTTAGGTTTAATTTTTATGCCACCCTTTGTAATACAAAATTGCACAAAATGTAAACACACACACACACACACACACACACACACACACACACACACACACACACACACACACATTCCCAATAGAGCATTAATCTCTTTCTCTCCACTTGTGTTATCTGCTTTGTTCTGTTTTAGAAGATCTCTGTTGCCACAGCAACAACTGTGTGTTCGTGTGTGTGTGCATGTGTTGTTATTGTTGTTGTACTTTTAATTCCCTGTCTGTCATTTGCATAGAAATAGCATTCTTCTCTCTCTTCTTCACCTCTCCATGTACTGACAAGTTAAAATGCTCTCCAGACACAAACAGTTTTAGAGTCAAGTCCAAATCTGTGTGTCTGTGTGTGTGTGTGTCTGTGTGTGTGTGTGTGTGTGTGTGTGTGTGTGTGTGTGTGTGTGTGTGTGTGTGTACGCGAGTGTGTGTGCGCATGTGCACGCCTCTGGACATATCTCAAATTGCATCAAACAATCTCATCAACATGTCAGTAATAACATAATTAACCTACTCACAGGAAGACCTGTCCTTCTGCTGTAACCTGTACCTCATTAATAACTCATTCTGTGTGTGTGTGTGTGTGTGTGTGTGTGTGTGTGTGTGTGTGTGTGTGTGTGTGCGTGTGTGCGTGTGTGTGTGTGTGATGTTTATTTTGTAGGAGTAAATCATTAATCAGCCTTTTCCTACATGCTGTTATTGTTATAAAAACTAGGAGTGCAAGTGATTTGAGGTTTCACACACACACACACACACACACACACACACACACACACACACACACACACTCGTACACACTCACACACACACATATACATACATACACACAAACACACATACACACACACATACACACATACACACATATACACAACAGACCACACACATAAACACATACATACTACACTGCCCTCTTGTGGATCATGGTAGACATTTTGGACTAATTTGATGACTAGTATATCATTTTCAAAATCAAATTTATATTATTATTGTTAGAGTAGTACCAAGCTAAAACCTTGGAGAGGAGTTATCACAAAGTGTTACTACAACAGCAAAAACAGAGTACAGTGTTGAGAGGTAGCTATTAGTGTTAATTTAAGAGTTTATTGAAGTTATTGAAGGTTGATGTTCTGGCAGTGACTCGGCTGTTCTCCGAGAAGAGTCTTAATGCAGGTCTTCCTTGTTCCTTGAGAAAGAGCAGGTAATGAGGATATGACATCACTGAGAGAATGCAAGTAGAGAGGGAGAACAGAAGAGGAACCAGCACTGAACCTTGTGGATCTCCTATATGACGCCTGATGTGGCCATCCAAAGCTCCTCCATGCTGTGACACTCAATCCTGTGAAGATGAACTGGAGAGTGTTGTGTTTGACCGTGTCCAAGTCAGCTGAGAGATGTTAACATGAGACAAGTATAAGAGGTGTAAAGTTCTTTTTCTGGGACAGAAACAGGCTCATGTCTCCTCCCCTGCTGGTTTCAAGTGATGTGTGAAAGGAAGCTTTGCTGAGGTCTCCTATTGGCTGATATATGGTGACATAGAGTATGTTCTGTTAGACTTAAATGGATGAAGGAGTGCGTGTTTCCACTGTTGTGTGTGTTACAGTGTGAGAAGTGTGAACCAGAACTCATACTGTTAAATCCATCACTGAGTTTCTCTTCAATGTGATTTGAAGTACGTCGTCCTAAATCTCCTCTAATCACTCGTCCCGTGTCCTCCCTCTGTAGGGCTCCACAGTCACCTTAACAAACCTCCGGCTGTGTCCCAATAAGAGCTGAGCTGTTCCACAGCAGGACACACACTCTGTGTCATTTGTTTTTCTGTTTGAACTCTGAACTATTCATTTTCTGCTTCGTGTGCGAATGTGTCAAGTACAAAGTGACTAATGAGCTGTGAGACACAGAGAGAGAGGCAAAGAGAGAGAGTGAGAAAGAGAGAGACAGAAAAAGAGAGAGAGTGAGCGAGAGAGAGGTAGAGAGAGAAACAGAAAGAGAGACAGACATATAAGCTTCTATTATTTGTTAGCTACATTAGCCTCATAATATTTTTTTCTAAATTTTCTAACAGTGAGACATGACCAGTTACCCAGAATTCCACAGTCCCATTCATTACCCATAATGCCTTGCTCACACAGCCCACTGAACATTGCAAAGCTTGTTTTAGATTAAAAATAACAGTTTTTATATTGGGTATTGTAAATGTGTGTGTGTGTGTGTGTGTGTGTGTGTGTGTGTGTGTGTGTGTGTGTGTGTGTGGTCTGAGAGAAATTAAAAATGTACTTGTAATAAAATGAGTGGACTTTTGGACTGAAGATAAGTGACACACACAAACACACACAAACACACATACAAATCTGCCCCATTTTTTCAGCTTTAACGGCGAGTGTGTGTTTTTCCTCTCGCTGTTCGTTCAGTTTGCGTGAGTGCTGAATAAATATTTATTGCACATAAAGGAGCAATTTTCTCATCATAAAAGATTGAACACAGCGAGAGGAGTGATGCTTACTTATTCACACACACGAGTAAACACAGCGATGTGTTCAGCGCAATACACTCCACAGTTTTATTCATAAACACACACATTATTATTGCAATTGTGTTATTTTTTTTTATTTATATACAAAAACAGCTCGACAAGGAAGTGTGTAAATATGTCACATTGTTACAGCACCAAACCCATTTAGCTAATTAGCTACTGCTCACAGCAACAAGGAAAAACAGTGAGGTAGAAACACAGTGAGGTAGAAATGCAATGAGTTAGAAAAGCAATGAGGTAGAAACACAATGAGGTAGAAACACAGTGAGGTAGAAAGGCATTGAGGTAGAAACGCAATGAGGTAGAAACTAAGTGAGGCAGAAACGCAGTGAGGTAGAAACGCAATGAGGTAGAAACACAATGAGGTAGAAACACAATGAGGTAGAAACACAGTGAGGTAGAAACACAGTGAGGTAGAAACGCAATGAGGCAGAAACGCAGTGAGGCAGAAGCACAGTGAGGTAGAAACGCAATGAGATAGAAACACAGAGAGGTAGAAACGCAATGAGGTAGAAACGCAATGAGGTAGAAACGCAGTGAGGTAGAAACGCTATGAGGTAGAAACGCAGTGAGGTAGAACCGCTATGAGGTAGAAACGCAGTGAGGTAGAAAGGCAATGAGGTAGAAATTCAGTTCACTTCAGTGTTATTAGTACAGCGTGTTTAACAGTGATTAACAGAAATTATCCCAGAGCAGCGTTACAGAAGTATATAAATTCAGGATATAGATTTTAAATGTATGAATTTATCTTTAATGATCAGCCAGAGGCAACAGTGTTGAGGAAAAACTCCCTGAGACGATATGAGGAAGAAACCTTGAGAGGAACCAGACTTTGGGTGACACCGGATAGTGCGATTATAAATAAATACACCCCTTCTATAAAAGTGCTAATACTACAAGCTCAAATAGTGCAGTTGTGTAAGCAGGAAATTCATTACAGTTTCTACAGGAAGTCTGTTGTGTTGAACTTCTCCACTGTTCACTGATGGACACTCAAGTGCAGAACTGTTTGCGGTAATTGTAGTGCTAAAGCAATCACAGCATAACTGTTCATATGAATTGAGGTCCAAAACATCTTCATCCTCAGTAATCTAAATGATCTTTAGGGTGCATTATGTGGGACATCCTCAGCAGCAGCATGTGACTTCCAACTGATGAGAACTCCAACCAGAAGCAGGACATCAGGATCACTGGCATCTCAGGTGTATCATGTGTAGCGAGAGAGAGAGGGAGAGAGAGAGAGAGAGAGCGGGAAAGCGAGAGAGAGATTATTAGGTATGGCATAACTAAAAGGGAGAGCCAGAAGGTAACACAGACATGAGGGCTCCCTGGGACATAAGGCGGCCAGCCACTTCACAATCCACAAGGTGAAGGTGTGAAAGTGTGGGGTTCCAGTTCACCACAACACTATATGCCTGTGAGCCTCTAGATCTGCTCCTTTACCTAAGAAAAAAATATTCACAAAAAGCTTGAATAAACAAATATGTTTTCAGCCTGGACACTGAGACTGTGTCTGAGTCCCGAACACTAATTGGAAGGCTGTTCCATAACTGTGGGGCTCTATAAGAGAAAGCTCTTCCCCCTGCTGTAGCCTTCACCATTCCAGGTACCAACAAATAGCCTGCACCTTTTGATGGAAGTAGGCGTCGTGGATCATAGATGACCAAAAGTGCCCTCAGGTACTGTGGTGTGAGACCATTCAGTGCTTTATAGGTCAATAGTAGTATTTTATGATCAGTGTGAAATTTCACTGGGAGCCAATGCATTGTGGATAAGATCGGGGTGATGTGGTCGTATCTTCTGGTTCTAGTTAGGACTCTAGCAGCTGCATTCTGGACTAACTGGAGTTTGTTTATATTCCTACTGGAACATCCAGACAGTACGGCATTACAGTAATCTAGTCTAGAGGTGACGAAAGCATGAACTAATATTTCTGCACCATGTAGTGACAATATATTTCTTATCTTAGAAATATTTCTGAGATGAAAGAAGACTATCCTAGTAATATTATCTACATGAGCATCAAATGAAAGAGTCAATAATCACACCAAGGTCTTTAACTGCTGCACATCATGAAACAGAAAGTCCATCCAGAGTTACTGTGAGATCAGAAAGATTACTTCTAGCTACACGTGGTCCTAGTACAAGTTCTTCTGTCTTATCAGAATTACGTAAATGGAAGTTAATAAGCATCTAGTGTCTAATGTCCTTTACACATTCCTCAACTTTACTAAGCTGCTGTCTGTCCTCTGGCTTTACTGAAACATACAGCTGTGTATCATCAGCATAACAGTGGAAGCTAATTCCATGTTTACAAATAATTTGACCTAGAGGTAGCATATATAAAGTAAAAGCAGTGGGCCTAAAACAGAACCTTGTGGAACACCAAACTTTACCTCAGTATGCACATGTTACGCCACCGCCGGCAGATGGCACTGCGGCGCGGTTGCTACGCGGCTCACGTGACTCTTTGTTGTCATTCGCTTCCTGCCCGAGTTCTAGTTTCTGTTGGAGGATGTCCTTTATTTAACCCAGGTGTCTTTGGTTTAGATTAATCATGCTAGTTATTTAAACCCCTCGTGTTGCTGCGCACGTCGCGCGGAATTAACCTGAACTAACCCGAACTAAATGGAATCTACCCACGCGAATTGGGACTGGGCTAAGAGAGACAAAGCTAAAGAGTTGCAGCAAAGCAACACCAAGCCAAGCAAGTTGCGTGTTTATGCCATGCCATATTTGAATGTCCATGTCATGCCATAGTTGAGTATCCATGCCATGTCATTGTTGTGCGTTCATGTCAAGCCATAGTTAAGTGTCATGCCATGCCTCAGTTAAGAGTGTTCATGCCATGCCTAAGTTAGATGAGGGTTTCCTACCTTAATTTAAAGAACATTCATGTATTAGTTTAAGGAGTGTTCAGGCCTTAGTTCAATTAGCGTTTCTGTTCCATGTCCTCTGTTTGAGTATCAAATAAAGACTTCCCTCCTGCACTTACTTCCTGTCCCAGTCTCATTCCGTAACAGCATAGAGACGTCTCCATTTACATCTACGAACTGATAACGATCGGTCTAATAAGACCTGAGCCAGGAGAGGACTGTTCCTTGAATGCCAACAACATTTTCTAATCTATCTAAATGACTCTAGAAGGTCATTTACTACTTTAACTAACACTGTCTCTGTGCTATGATGAGGTCTAAATCCTGACTGGTACATTTCATGAATGTTGTTCCTATGACGGTGTGATCACAGCTGCTGTGTACAACCTTTTCTAAGATCTTGGAGATAAAGGGGAGATTTGATATAGGTCTATAGCTGGAAAGTTGACAGGGGTAGAGGTCAGTTTTTTTAATCAGGGGTTTAATAACTGCTAATTTAAATGATTTAGGTACATAGCCAATGCAAAGGGAAGAATTGATCATATTTAGAAGGGGTGTGATTACATCTGGAATAATCTGGTTAAAACATGTAGGTAAGGGATCTAGTACACAAGTTGATGATTTTGATGAAGAAATGTATTAAATTATTTCGGTCTCTCTAAGGGGAGTAAAACATTTGAATATTTGATCTGATATTGTTATATTATTAGCTACAGGATTAGTTATAAAACTGTCTGATTTTAAATTAATAACCTGAATTTTTTTTGTCCGATATTTTCAAAAATTCATGAAATCGTCGCTGCTATATAATGATTGTGCGCATGTTTCTGTGGTGGTTTTATTCCTAATTAATTTTGCAACAGTATTAAATAAGTATCTAGGGTTATTTTTCTTATCTTCTATTAGGGTGGAGATGTGATCTAGCAGCACTAAGAGGTTTTCTATTAGAGGTTCAGGAGCCTCTCCTTCCATGCTGTAAATATAGCGCTTGAAAATATAGCACTTTTTTACCTTAGCGGTTCTACAAAACGCTTTACAAACTTTCTCATTAACCCATTCACACACACACACATGAACCATGCAAGGTGCTAGCCATCCATCGGGAGCAACTTGGGGTTCACTGTCTTGCCCAAGGACACTTCGGCATGTGGAGACATGTGGGAATCAAATATGAATCGAACCACCAATACTGTGATTAGTCGACTGCTGCTCTACATCCTGTGCCACAGCCGCCCACATAAATTACAGTATTAGGGATGGACATTTGGGTGTTTCCAAATTTGCATATTCACAGATATTCATAGATGTAATATTTTTAATAAGGAAAAGGGTCTAGAGCTGTTTCTTTATTTTCTTTCTTTTGTGTGTGTGTGTGCAGCTGTGCAGAAAGAAAAAGCTTTGTGATGTGATCTGAAATGACAGCTGGGAGGTGAAATTGATTTTCTATCTGTATGATTAATTTATCTTCCTCTCATTGTGTGTGTGTGTGTGTGTGTGTGAGAGAGAGAGAGAGAGAGAGTGTGTTTGTGTGTGTGGGGGGGGGGGGGGGGGGGGTTCAGCAATTCAGAAATTAAAACCACATACTACTCTACTCAGTCTGATAGAGAATTGGAGGTGCCCTATTAGTGTACACACACACACACACACACACACACACACACACACACACACACACACACATCAAACTCATTTAGAATGATGTGGAGTTATTGAGTTAAGCCTTTGTGCTTCTTTCAGCTCCTTCTATGTAGTTGCTAGTTAGAATCAGAATCATTTCATTCACAATAATCATTTATTAAACATTAAATGCGTATCTCAGACAACACAGCACAATTACCTTGCTAATATATAAATATTGCACTTAAGCTCAGTTGCAATTTACTTTACAGTGCAGGTAGAATTAGCAGTTCAGGGTTCATCAACTCGTGTGGAACATTTAAGATATTTAAGAAATAAAATCAAATGATATGTAGTAATCACAATATGAATAAATGATATATTTAATAAATAGTAATAAATATTACTATTTATTAATTATATTTAAAATAATATTTCAATTGTAAAATAAATAAATAAAAATAAAATAAATAATAATAATATGAAGGACTCTAGAGCAGGAACCAAGTTAAAATTACAAATGCAATTATTTGTAAAAACATTTAGTGCAAGATTGCTTGTTACTGTGGTCATAAGGTAGGAGGTGAGATGGGTGCAGTTGTAGTTAAACATTCAGAATGAAATCGGGAAGCAGAGAATCAGAACACAAAACAGAAACAGCTCCTAAAGTCAGTTAGGCAAAACACTGAACAATACTTCACCCAGAACAAAAACATGCAAGGATTTAAATACACAGTAATCAAAGGGCAAACAAGAAAGAGGTGAGAGTAATTGGGAAACATGAGGGAGCAACCAGTGACAGGACATGGGTGGAGACAGGACATTAATCAAAACCAAACACATGTGGCAAAGTAAATAAACACATGACAACACAAACGTGCGTGCTGTAGTGCTGCATGCTGCTTATGCGTGCTGAGCACTTCTACATGCAGTGCTCAGCATGAAGGGGAAATCCCTGACAACTAGCAGGTCAGTACTGTAGTGATTTCTGAATGCTGCCTAGCCAGACTCGTTAATAACAACAATTGTCAGTGGAAAGAAGCTGTTTCAGTGGTGTGCAGTTTTTGTTGTCGGGGAGCAGAATCACTTTCCTGATTGTAGTTTTTGGAATAGGTATTTAGCAGGGTGGGAGGTGACTATTTTTTCTGCTTGCCTCTTTGTCTTGGTGATGTACATGTCTTCAAATGATGACAGACTGCAGTCAATGATTTTCTCAGCTGACTTGATAGTGCATTGTAGCTTGCTCTTATATTTCTGGAGTAGGCTGGATCAACAAGATAGTGATGGCAGATGTAAGTATGTTTTCTATAGTGGCAATATGGAATTGCCGCAGTATTGCCTAGGGAAGATGGAACTTTGCCAACTGTCATAAGAAATACATCCTTTGCTGAGCTTTCTTGTTTATGGATGATGTATGATTCAAGATTCAAGATTTTTATTAACACAGCTTGCAGTGAGATGAAATCTGGCCTACTCCTCTTTAGACTGTGCATTAATTACTAAATAATAATTAAAAAAAAAAATCAGAAATGAATAGAAAATAAGAAATAAGACATATGAAATATATGTATAGAGATGTGCAAAAGGGGGAATACAGAATAAGCAGTTTGTTACGTGTAGTAATAATGCAAAGTGCAGTGTGCAGAGTGCAGAGTCTGTAGGGTCTTTATGGAGTCCTAAGGGACCATTATGGAGGACATGCCCATGTTGAGGAGTCTGATAGCCTGAGGAAAGAAGCTCCTCCTGAGCCCCTCAGTTTTAGCCATTACACTACAGAAGTGCTTGCCTGATTGCAGCAGTGAACAGACAGTTACCAGGGTGGGTGGAGTCCCTGAAGATATTAGCAGCTCTTGTACTGCAACACCTGGTGTAGATATCATGTAGAAGGAGGAGAGCAGGCCCGGGGATGCACTCAGCTAAGTGCACCACTCTCTGCAGAGCTTTGTGGTACTGGCCTGAGCAGTGTCTTTACCATGATGAGATGCACTGAGTCAGTAAACTCTCTATAATCCCAGTATAGAAAGTTTTCAGGCTTTGTTCATCTGAGTATGAATGTGATGCGTCCGCCTCAGGTCCGCAGAGATGTGTACGCCAAGGTACCCGAACTGCTCACTTGCTCCATGGGGGTCCCAACAATCTCAAGAGGGTTGTAGTTACAATGCTGCCTCTTCCTGAAGTCCACAACCAGCTATTTGGTTTTGATGAATTTCAGAGAGAGACAGTTAGCCTGGCACCATGCTACACCTTTATCCACCTCGTTGTTGTTGGAGATGAGGCACCTTTCTTTACATTTTTTTATTGTCTTCTCACCTCTTGTATTGTGATGAAGAACATGCGGGGTGGGGGGTGTGGCTTGACAGGACTGGGACAGAGGACTGGCTGAGTAGGTGATAGATTAGGCACCTGATGGGCCATCTGTCTCTCAGATCTGCAGTAGAAGTCATTTAGTTGGTTTGGAGGATGGGAGGGGGGTCTTTTAATTGTAGTTTGTGATAGTCTGAAGACCCTTCCAGACTGAGGAATCATTAGCAGAAAATTGCTGATTCAGTTTATCAGAGTTT
>NC_030423.2:31300193-31315193 GCF_001660625.3 Ictalurus punctatus
AATCAGGCAGGCAGGCAGGTGGGTATAGCAGGCAGGCCATAGCTTTAGAGAAGCAATTGTTGAGGCCATAGCTTTAGAGAAGCAATTGTTGCTGCTTATCACTCTGGGAAGGGTTATAAGGACATCTCCAAACAATTTGAAATTCATCATTCTACAATGAGAAGGATTCTTTATAAATGGAGAACCTTCAAGACACTTTTCAGTCTTCCTTGCAAATTCAGTGCAAGCTCAGACAGTTTAATGGCCAGAGATGCATCATGTGACCTACATCCCTCTGTAAATACATTAAATGGTTATGTTCATGACAGCACAATCGGAGAAAGACTGAACAAGTATGGCTTTCATGGAAGGGTGGCTAGGAAAAAGCCCTCTCTCCAAAAAATATATGGAGCACAACTCAGGTTTGCGAAATTGTATCTGAACATACCACAAAAGTTCTGGAACAATATCCTTTAGACTGATGAGACTGTGGTGGAGATGGGAACAGCTATCTGACTATCAGATGCAGGCCTTTGGGTGGGGGCTGTAGTGTAGACTTTAGCTGAGTATGGAGAGATGATGCTTTGTAGTGGTGTTGGGAGAAAACGTATCACTGGCTGAGAGGCAGTTGCACTGATGCTCTTTGGGGGGGCTGCCAGGGGTTCGGCCCAGGGCAACATTTTAAGGGGTTTTAGCAAACATATGAACACTGTCTTTTTACAGAGGTGGACATGGTCATTGACGGTGAAGAACCAGTGTGGAATGATGAACGTGAATGTTTGGAATTCCAGCACATCAACGTGAGATGTCTGTGTTCAATCTTTGTATGGTGTGAGGATGAAAGTCTGTTCTGGGTAGGATGGTGGCGATAACTATTTTTGAAGTTGGGAATGTTTGCGTTGCTTTAATGGCCACCCGTGTCACTGATTCTGCCACTTGCTCTTGTTGTGCCCTCAGGTCATTAGTCCCCACATGGATGATTTGGCTGGTTCACCCAGATTTTCCTTGCTCAGTTGTTGTAGGGCACTATCTGTTTTTGAGCACCAGAATTTTAGTGCTTTGTGGTTAGGAACAAGCTGCTTTTCATTGATGAACCTGCCATTTGAATCAATTAAGATGACTACTTATGCATTCTGGGGCACATTTTCTTTATCTTGGCGGGATTCAGTGGCCTCTGCCTGTGTTGTCAGTGGTGCTGCTGTTGTTGGAGTGTTGGATTTGGGTGTCAGAGTGTGGGCTGCTGCTGTCTGGGTGGCTGGTGAGTTGGGCTGCTGCTTGCAGGTGTGTGTGAGGCTCTGTCTGTTCTCTCAGGCTTTGTATTTCTTTGTCTCTGAGGAGCAGCTCCTTTCTGACTGTTTTCAGCTCTCTGCCTAGGGTCTGGTCTCTCTCTCCTCCTCATCTTCACCATTTCTACTGTGTTCTCTTCATCCTTTTCTATTATTGCATCTGCACAGATCAATTTCTGTCATAATCGCAGGTGAGATGGGATTTAACTGAACACCGGAGAAATCAAACCTCAAATCCCTGAGTGCACGGGCAGATAATGTCCTGTTACACATCTGTTTTTTTTTTTTTTTTTTTTTATTTATTTACTAGATGTGTGTTAATAGACGTGTGTGTGTGTGTGTGTGTGTGTGTGTGTGTGTGTGTGTGTGTGTGTGTGTGTGTGTGTGTGTGTGTATTAGAGTACAGTGTATTAGAAACGTCGCAGATTGTAAAGCTCTAATTACTGAGAGACACATCAGTTTCCTTGTTAAAGGTTCTACAGTATAAAATTAATAAAAACAAAAACTTTACTGAAATTTTCAACAAAAGCCCCACATTTGTGAGTGAAGTCTAGGGTTACTCATTTACCTTAAACACTG
The DNA here is from genome assembly GCF_001660625.3 of Ictalurus punctatus. NCBI lineage: Eukaryota > Metazoa > Chordata > Actinopteri > Siluriformes > Ictaluridae > Ictalurus > Ictalurus punctatus. The sequence continues at coordinate 31,302,038 of NC_030423.2, forward strand.
CACAATAAACTCTACACACTGTATGATAAACTCTACATATTGATGGGTTGGGGGTTAAATTGAAACTCTTGACCTAGAGTGAAGTGATAAGTGAAGACAGCATCACAGCAATGTGTCTGAGGAAGAGAATGCTCAGGACTCCTGACCCACTTTACTGCTCTAAATCTTTAATAAAGGAAAGTTTATTAAACTGTCAGAATCTTCAGAATCGGGGTTACAGAGGGTAATCTCTCTCTCTCACACACACACACACACATGCATTAAATTCAGTTTGTTTTATTTCTATGGAGTGATGCTGTGTTAATGTGAACACATTAAAAATCGTCTGGGTTACGCATGTAACCCTGCTCCCTGAGAAGGGAACGAGACATTGCGCGAGTTTCACGCTGTGGGAAGCGCCCTTGTGCATGAATGGTATCTGAAGCTTGTGTGAAATCACACCTATTTAAAGGCCTGCCATGATCAGGTGACGTGGCAATTTAGGGCATCGCGTGATATAGAAATGGCACCTGTGAACCATGCTGTCAGAATCTATTATCTGAAGCGAAGACACAATACACAGGCATGCCCCAGTATGACATAGCTATGCAACGTTTCATTCCATTTTCAGGGAACAGGGTTATATGCGTAACCCAGACGTTACTCAATGTTGCATGAGCTTCATGCTGTTGGAATGAGAATACCCACTCCATCATACTGAGGCCATGGCCTGTTCAAAAGAGTCGAGCCAGAGGGTCACTGCAAGACACTCGAGCCCATGATGAATGCATGTACAGCCTGCAATATCAAATGAATGTGTGCAGCATAAAGCACCCTGCCACAGCACACACATCCTGTAAGGGTACCCCTTTGGATAAAGCCTTCGAGGAGGTGACGCTGTGATGTGTGCACCATGGCGTCCAGCCCAGGTGGAGTAAGGGCAAACCGCAGCAGGCAATGTGTTGTCTCCTCAGAGGCGAACACATCCACTTCCACTTGGCCGAACCTCCGCCATACAGACTCCAACATTTGTAGCTGGAGCCTCCAATACCTGGGCCTCAGCCCCTGCCTCGACAGGTTGACTGCCCTCAAATTCCGGTTGCCTGGAATGTACATTGCATTCACTGACAAACTTTCCCTCTGCCCAGAGAAGAATTAGTTGTGCCTGCCTAAACAGGGGGCACAAACATAATCCTTCCTGCTGGTTGATATATGGGACCACCGCTGTGTGGTGACCTCTCAATTGAGGAAGAAAGAATTTCAGTGCTAGAAATACGGCCTGCATTTCTATGCGATTTATATGCCACTCCAGATGAGGGCCGCTTCAGAGACTGTGAGCTGTACAGCTGTCTCAGACCATGCCCAAGCCCATGAGGGAGGAATCTCTCACTACTGTCTTGCAATAAGGAGACTCCGAGAGTGTGACCTGAGGCTAGAACCCAGGGACATCTACAAATCTTCAGAGCACATCATCGTGTGACACAGATTGCTTCCCAAATATTCAGCCACCACTGAAATGGTCTCCTACAATAGTCCCAACGGTATGATGTTGGCTGCTGCTGCCATAAGCCCAAACAGTCTCTCGTAGAGACTGGAGGGGATGCCCAGATCCAGCTTTACCTTGCTCAATGTTGATCCTACATGTGTTGGGGACGGAAACATCCTCATCATAGTAGATTTCCATATAACCCATAGAAAAGTTATCCTCTGCACTGGAGAGCGCATACTTTTCTTGAGGTTCAACCTGAGCCCTACATCTTGATGTTGAATTGAATTCACTGAATCACATTAGAATTAGTTAGGCCTGCAACACTGCCATTGTATGCAATGACCCAAAAGCGAGACCCGCTGCCACATAGGCTTTGCCGACCAACGCTGAGGTGGCCTTACATGGCTTGGATAGCAAAGCCAACCCCCCTAAATTTCCTGCCATCGATGGACAGAGGTAGCTTGTAAACGCCTCCTCCACCTTTGGCATAGATAAATATTCATATTGGTCATTCCCCATGATGGCCAAATAATCAGACGCCGTGGGGTCATAAACAGGGCTGGTGTATGGTTTTCCCCAGAAGCGTATTATTTTGTCATGCACTTCTGGAAAAAGGGGGAGTTTTCTGCGGTGTCAGGGAGATTTTAAATTCACAGGGTGAAAGTCCTCGTCCAGCCCGCTACGAGCCACTTCCTCTTCCCCGGGCAAGTCTAAATTAAGTTTTTCTACTGCCTTAGTAATCACTTCAAGCAGATCTTTATATGCTTGAGAGCTGCTCTCCATTTTTGGTGCAGTGGCTCCCCCTTCTGGCTCCTCGGAGTCAGTGAGAGTGTTTTGGCTTTCCATAACGGAAGAAGGAGTTATGACGCGAGCTCCAAAATCCGGTGGATAGCCGTACCCAGAAGACAAAGTAAGAGAGAGAGCAGCGCTCGTTTCCGACTCCTCTTCTAAATCCATACGAGATCCCCAGAGCCGCAAGGCTGTGAAACCTAATTCCCTTCAGCCAAGGAGAGAGTGAGCCGCGAGTGGAGCTGTAAAGTACTGCATGCCGTCAGACCTCTCAAGGGCCGCTGTGGCATGTTCCACTCCCAGCCACTGCACACAGAAAGTGCCCCCCCCCTCCCTCACCATGATGAAACGGGAGCAAGGCGTGACACACTTCCTGTACTCTCTATCACTCATACTTTTACTTTTTTTCTTTTTTAAAGAGACAGAAAAGTAAAGAGATTTTTCTCATTTTTGAAAATGAGAAGAAATGAAGATTCTTTTTGGGAGCATTCACACAATACGACCGTCATGCTGTCTTGCTGAAGATAATAAGGCTGATGGTGTCGTTTTTATATCACGCGATGCGCTTAATTGCCATGTCACCTGACCACAGCAGGCATATAAATAGGCGTTGTTCCATGCAAGATTCAGATACCATTCATGCACGAGGGTGCATCCCACAGTGTGAAGTTCACGCAATGGTGAGTTTCCTATGAAAAGGAAAAATGAATGAAAAATGAAAAATATTGTTGACTTTTGTTCGTCTGCTTTATCACTTATGGTGTTTGTGTAAATGTTGCATTGGATGTTGCAGTTTATTTGAGGAGTCTCCATATACTTCAATGTTCTCCACGCACACACACACACACACAAACACACACACCTGGGAATGCAGGGTGACTCTGGAGCATGTTGACCTTCATATCCTATTAATCCACCATTTTATCATCCACCTCACAGAGAGGAAGGGGGGGGGCAAAGCATTGTTAATCTTCTTCAGCATCGTTGCAGTTCAGCTCTCATACAGCAGAGGGCGCTGAAGTTTACACACTGCTGCTTTAAACCTTGTGAGCCGCTTATCACTGTTTACTGTGTTTAAACTGTGTGTGTGTGTGTGTGTGTGTGTGTTCACATCACTTAAACCACAGAAAAATCACATAATGTTTATTTGTTTTTATTTATTTTAGCTGAGATACTCTCCATTTTAAAATTCATGTAAACATTTTCAACACACCATGAGGCTGATCCCTCAATAGCTTCATGTTTCCTACATATGCTAAATAGTGCACTTCATGAACATCGCTTGAGATTCAGCCTCTGAAAGATAAAGCATTTGTAAACTTTCACATGTGGCTTTTATGGAGAAGTGTGTGTGTGTGTGTGTGTGTGTGTGTGTGTGTGTGTGTGTGTGGCATGTGTAAGAGAGAGAGCTCACACTTGTCCGTCTGTCATCTCCATTAGTCTTAATAAATATGATGCTGCAAATTAAAGCTTCCATCTGCTGGAGGTCACGTCTACATTTGTCACATTTTCCCCAACACACTCTTTACATCTCCAGCACACACACACACACACACACACACACACCCCAATGTTAATGTTTACAGATGAAAAAAAAAAACCTTGGCTGAAAGTTTCTGCTCATAAATATGCGAAGGACTGGTGCTCTCTCTCTCTCTGTCTCTCTCTGTCTCTCTCTCTGGAATGGCATATCAGCAAAATACGCAGATGTGTGCTGTCAAAATATAAATCACTGATCCCCTAAACACAAATGGCAGAAAGAGAAACGAGCAATACAGGAGCTGAGTCAGGCCTCTTCACACATACACACACACACACACCAAAACATATGATTGAACTCAGCTTTATTTCACACTGAAATGGAAAAGCAATTAAAAGAGTAAAAGTCCATGCTGCTTCAGAGCAAGTGTGCAGATTTACAGTAGGATTTACTCTCTTTACTTATTAGCTACATTAGCATTGTAGCTCCATTGCAACATCAGAGAAGTAAAGTGTGTGTGTGTGTGTGTGTGTGTGTGTGTGTGTGTGTGTGTGTGTGTGTGTGTGTGTGTGTGTGTGTAAGTGATTAGCATTAACATGGGTTTGTTATGTTTGACCCTGGAGGGCACAGTGGCTTAGTGGTTAGCATGTTTGGCTCCCACCTCTGGCCTTGGGGGTTCAAATCCTGCCTCCTCTCTGTGTGTGCAGAGTTTGCATGTTCTCTCTGTGCTCCAGGGATTTCCTCTAGATACTCCAGTTTCCTCCCTCATTCCAAAAGCAAGTGTAGTAAGCAGATTTTCATTTCCTAATTATCCCTAGTGTGTGTGATTGTGCCCTGTGACATGTTGGAACCCTGTCCATGGTGTCCCCCACCTCGTGCCCCAAATCCCCTGGGATAGGCTCCCTGTGACCCTGTGTAGGATAAATGCTACAGAAAATGGATGGATGTTTGACCCTAATGTTCACGTTGTCCCTTCTACACTGGAGTTAAAATCTTCAGTCTGGCTGATATTTTTAGCTAAAATCCAAAGTGTGTGTGTGTGTGTGTGTGTGTGTGTGTGTGTGTGTGTGTTTGGTGTGAATCTGGTGTAATGGCACTTGGCTGCACAGAGGGTTTGTTATTTTTAGCCATAGCAGTGATAATTAGCTGAGCGGTGAATTGTCCTTCCTACAGCTAATGGAAGCAGAATTACAGCTGGGGCTCCTCCATTAGCACATGTTTACGTCAGGAGAGTCACAGCAGCCTCAACACATCATACACCTGTCTCACATTCTACCTCCCCCACTCTCTACCTCCCCCACTCTCTACCTGTCTCACGCTCTACCTATCTCACACTTTACCTGACTCACCTGAGTCACACTATACTGCACCAGTCTCAAGCTCTATCTGTCTCACTCTCTACCTCCATTAGCACACATTTACATCAGGAGACTCACAGCGGCCTCAACACATCACACACCTGTCTCACTCTCTACCTGTCTCACTCTCTACCTGTCTCACACTTTACCTGACTCACACTCTACATGACTCACCCTATACTTTACCTGTCTCACACTCTACCTGTCTCACTCTCTATTTGTCTAACTCTCTACTTGTTTCATAGTTTACCTCCCTCACCATCTAACTTGGTCACTCTTTACCTACCTCACTCTCTACTGTACCTGTCTCACTCTCTACTTCCCTCACACTCTACTTGTCTCACTCTCTACATGCCTCATAATCTACTGTACCTGTCTCACTCTCTACCTGTCTTACACTCTACCTGACTCACACTATACTGTACCTGTCTCACGTTCTTCCTGTCTCACACTTTACCTCCTTCACGCTCTATCTGGCTCAATCTCTACCTGTCTCACTCTGCCCCTTCACACGCAGCCATAATCAGCTCACTGCTGTCATCACTCACAGAGCATTGAGTGGCAAGAAAGAGATGGAGAGGACACCCACACCCACACCCACATACACACACACACACACACACACACACACTGAAATAAGTATTCAGATCAAGCCTGTTTCTCATATCAGTGACAATCCAGTGCTAATCCTTTACACTCGCTTCAAAATGTGTGTGTATGTGTGTGTGTGAAAGAGAGAGAGAGAGAGAGAGAGAGAGAGAGAGAGAGAGAGAGAGAGAGAGAGAGAGAGATTCTGCCTTATGGCCCCATGTCAATAGCTCTTGTTCATGACTCTGTCTAGTTTCAGGTGTAATCCTGGTGTGTGTGTGTGTGTGTGTGTGTGTGTGTGTGTGTGTGTGTGTGTGTGTGTGTGATATAAAGCAGAGCCCCCTTAGTTCAAAGAGTCCTATTATCCTAGTTTCCTTGTGTTACTGTTGCTCTCAATAAAAAAATAAATAAAAAAAGAACAGAACAATCTCTCATATCAGACAAACTGACAATCAGATTCTCAGATTAGACCGTTCTCTAGTCAGATCAGTTCTCAGTTTTTGAGTCTCTGAGACAGACTTTTCTTTGTCAGAATGTTCTATAGCCAGACAGATTTTAGTTCAGAGAAACAGCTTTTCAAATTTTCTGATCAGACAGACTTGTGGAATTTGGAGATCAGACAGGCTGTTCTTTTAGAGAGGACAAATCACTTAGAACAAGACAGAGAGGACATCAAGTCAAGTGTTTTTTATTGTCATTTCTTTATATAGCTTGTATACATTGGAATGAAATGTCATTTGTTCAGGATCATGGTGCAATACAGAACAGTACACAAGACTACATAAAGCGCAAATGCACAACAGTGCGAGACGAGTGCAGGACAGTAAATACAGCAAAATGCAGCAAAAACGAGTTCTATAGTATAAAGATAAAGGTGTACAGTGGTACTGAGTCTGACTTGGTTAGGTGTTTGACTAGCCCAGGTGAGCAGAAGGGTGTTGAGTAATCTGACTTCCTCAGGAAAGAACCTGTTGCAGAGTCTGCTGGTGGTGTCACGGATGCTCATGTACCTTCTGCCAGATGGCAGTAGGGTGAAGAAATATGGCAGAGGACACTGAAGATTGGACACAGTAGATAGGACACAATAGATAAGACAAGGCAGAGAGGACATGACAGAGTGGACATGATAGATAGGACATGGCGGAGAAAACACAGCAGAGTGGACACAACAGATAGGACATGACGGATAAGACATTACAAATAGGACAAGGCAGAGTGGACATGACAGATAGGACACGAAAGATTGGACACAACAGATAGGACATGGCAGATTGGACATGACAGTCAGGACATGACCGAGTGGACATGACAAATAGGATAAAGCAGAGAGACACAGCAGGTAGGATACAGGAGATTGGACAAGGCAGAGAGGACACAACAGAGAGAATATGGCAGAGATGATGTGTGAGGATGTAGCAGACGTGATCTGTGAGAAAAGAAAATCTGAATCCAACTAGATAACTCAAACACTTTGTTTTCGTTAAAGCCGACAAATCAGACTTTCCGATCATATGTCTGTTTAGTTTCCTCCTCACTTCTCTGTGGGAATAAAGGTGTCTGAGAGGTTTCTGTTTCACACACAGAGAAAGAAAAGAAAAAGAACAGAAGAACATATCTGAGCGTGTGTTCACTGTAATACTCCAAATATTCCTCAGAACAAAACAGGAAGTAAAATCAAGAACAAAGAAACTTAGAAACAAACACTGACTCTGAGTCTGACCTGTGTGTGTGTGTGTGTGTGTGTGTGTGTGTGTGTGTGTGTGTGTGTGTGTGTGTTAAATCCCTCATTATCCACTCTCTTGGCTGTGTGTGAAGGTGTATGAGTGTCTCCCCATGCCGTTGTGTTCCTCATGCTGATCAGTGTGGTCACTTTAATGCACGAGTCGTGCTCTCTTCTCTCGGTTCTCTGTCAGAACATTTTAGCAGCTCATTCGGAGGGTAGGAGCTCCATTAACTGCATTATCCTCTACACAAACACACACACACACACACACTCACACACACAATCACACACACACACACACTCGCTCACAAACTCACACACACACACTCACACACACACACACACACACACACACGTGTGTGAGGTCAGTGGAGGGCAGTGTGCACTCACCGTGGTGTGTTAATGTTACAGCAGGAAAAAAAACCTGATGTCCAGCAGCTGCAGCTGATCCAGTGATAATCTCAGTAAATCTTCTGCACAATCTTCTGAACTTTAAATTACAGCTTATTAGAATATCCAGCAGACCCCTACACAATCTGAATCATAGGACAGTTCAGTAATCGTGTCTGTGTATAAAATATGTATATACACTAGGGGATGTTCAGATTAATGGAGTAGTAAATTCACTATTGTGTGGATACTGATTAGTCGGCCAGCAAAAAAAAAAAACCGTGAGGCTGATGGTAAAGAAAGCAGATAAATGTACTTTGTTAATGTAAAAATATTTCAGAGCCGATGAAGGCAATTCTACAGTCAACTGCACAAGACTACTCTGGGAAAACTGTTGTTTTTTTATTTTCCTTCATTTTAATGGAGCTTTGATGAACACTTTGATATAACTGTATGAAGTGTAGAGGTGTGAGCAAGCTGTGTTGTCCTTTAAACTAAATAAAATGTAAAGAACATCTGTGTACTGTGGCAGAGTGAATTCCGTTGTGACCAGTGCTGTGTGAAAGAGCGTTTTTAGAGCTGCGGGATGCACACAGCTGGGGGCGGCTGTGGCTCAGTTGGTAGAGCGGGTTGTCCACTAATCATAGGGTTGGTGGTCCAATTCCTGGACCACATAGTAAGTAGAGTAAGTAAATTTTATTTATACAGCATGTTTCACACAGCAAAGCTGACCAAAGTGCTGAACAGAGTAAGTAAAAATAGAAAACAGAATAAGAGGAAATAAAAAAAAAAGACAGTAGTAAAAATTAGATTAAAACGCCTTTGAGAAGAGAAATGTTTTAAGATTCTTTTTTAAAGTGGTAATAGAAGGTGCAAGGCGGATGTCCAGTGGAAATTGATTTCATAGATGAGGGGTAACAACTGAAAAAGATCTATCCCCCTTCATTTTTAACCGGGATCGAGGGACATGCAAAAGAAACCTATCAGAAGATCTTAGAAGTCTGCTCGATAAATGTGGTGTAAGAAAATCCTTGAGATAAGAAGGAGCTTGATCATTAAGAGTTTTAAAAACAAACATCAGTATCTTAAACTGAATCCAAAAATTGACTGGGAGCCAATGGAGCGATGCTAAAATTGGGGTGACACGATCATATTTCTTTGCCCTAGTCAACAGCCTTGCAGCTGCATTCTGAACCATCTGGAGATGAGCCAGATATGACCGAGGAAGACCCAAGTATAATGAATTACAATAATCTAAGCGCAAAGTGATAAAAGCATGAATAACCTTCTCCAAATCTTGGAAAGACAAAAATGTTTTAAGTTTAGAAATAATCCGTAGTTGATAAAAACTATTCTTAACGACCAAATTTATTTGCTTGGTTAAGGTTAAGGTTAAGGTTCCTAACCTGGGAAGTAATTGAGTGGAAATGGTTACAAAGCTCAAAAATGAGACCATCTCTCAATCTCAGGGGGCCAAAAACAATTATTTCGGTTTTGTCTTCATTAAGTTGGAGGAAATTATTTGTTAACCATTTTTTTATTGTTGTCCAGACAGTCCAGCAATGGCTGAATGGAGTCACCAGCTTTCAATGGAATGTACGACTGGGTATCATCAGCATATAAATTAAAAGAGACATTGTGTGCCCTAATAATATTCCCCAACGGACGCATATATAAGTTAAAAAGAATTGGGCCCAGAATGGAGCCTTGAGGTACACCACTAATAATAGGAGCGGAAGATGAGGAGAAATTACCCAACGCTACCAAGAAGGACCTGTCCTTAAGATATGAGCTGAACCATTGTAGGGCGGTACCCTTGATACCAAACAGATGCTCTAAGCGCCAAAGAAGTATGTTATGGTCTACAGTATCAAAGGCGGCTGTAAGTTCTAGTAGTATCAACACAGTATTTCTTCCAGAATCCACTGCCAGTAAAATGTCATTGGACACTTTTAACAAAGCAGACTCCATACTATAATAAGCAGTGAAACCAGATTATAAAGGTTCCAATAGCATAGCTGAATTTAAAAACAGGAGAAATTGTGACTATACTACCTGACTCCACATGCCGCATGACTCCACATGCCGAAGTCCTCTCCTCGCTCATGTCTTATTTGACCGATCGTTATCAGTTCGTAGATGTAAATGGAGCGTTCTCCATGCATACCTAGGTTAAATTTGGTGTTCCACAAGGTTTTGTTTTAGGCCCACTGCTTTTTACTTTATATATGATACCTCTAGGTCAAATTATTCGTAAACATGGAATTAGCTTCCACTGTTATGCTGATGATACACAGCTGTATATTTCAGCGAAGCCAGAGGACAGACAGAAGCTTAATAAAGTTGAGGAATGTGTAAAGGACATTAGACGTTGGATGCTAACTAACTTCCTTTTAAATAATTCTGACAAGACAGAAGAACTTATTAGGACCACGTGTAGCTAGAAGTAATCTTTCTGATCTCACAGTAACTCTGGATGGACTTTCTGTTTCATCATGTACAGCAGTAAAAGACCTTGGAGTGATTATTGACTCCAGCCTATCATTTGATGCTCATGTAGATAATATTACTAGGATAGTCTTCTTTCATCTCAGAAATATTTCTAAGATAAGAAATATATTGTCACTACATGATGCAGAAATATTAGTTCATGCTTTCGTCACCTCTAGACTAGATTACTGTAATGCCTTACTGTCTGGATGTTCCAGTAGGAGCATAAACAAACTCCAGTTAGTCCAGAATGCAGCTGCTAGAGTCCTCACTAGAACCAGAAGATACGACCACATCACTCCTATCTTATCCACACTGCATTGGCTCCCAGTGAAATCTCACACGGATTATAAAATACTATTATTGACCTATAAAGCACTAAACAGTCTTGCGCCACACTATCTAAGCGACCTTTTGGTTTTCTATGATCCGACACGCCTACTTAGATCAAAAGATGCAGGCTATCTGACGGTACCTCAAATAGCGAAGGCTACAGCAGGGGGAAGAGCTTTCTCTTATAGAGCCCCACAGTTATGGAACAGTCTTCCTATTAGTGTTCGGGACTCAGACACAGTCTCAGTGTTTAAGTCTAGGCTGAAAACGTATTTGTTTACTCAAGCCTACCCTGTCTAGACTTTCTATTATGCTAAGCACAGTCCTAATAATCTTTTCTCTCCCTCTCTCCTTCTGTCAAGCCACACACAATTTTATGGAGATACTAGAGATCCTGATCCTCTCTGCTCTCTGGACCTGTCTGATCCGTTTCGGATGTCCTACCTCTGGATGGAACTCTCATCTACTCCAATTCCAGATTGCTGGGACTACGGCTGCTTCTAAGACCAAACAGAATTCATATAAGTCAATAATGAACTTTTTCACACTATCCGTTGTTACCCAGATGAGGACGGGTTCCCTTCTGAGTCTGGTTCCTCTCAAGGTTTCTTCCTCTTAACATTTTAGGGAGTTTTTCTTGCCACCGGCTTGTTCACTTGGGTTAAATTAGCACTTTGATATCTGTATACCGTATTTATATATTTCTGTAAAGCTGCTTTGAGACAATGTCTGTTGTAAAAAGCGCTATACAAATAAAATTGAATTGAATTGAATTGAATTGAAGTGTCCTTGGGCAAGACGCTGAACCCCAAGTTGCTCCCGATGGCAAGTTAGTGCCTTGCATGGCAGCTCTGCTACCATTGGAGTGTGAGGGTGTGTGTGAATGGGTGAATGAGACACAGTGTAAAGCACTTTGGATAAAAGTGCTATATAAGTGTGCCATTTACCATTTACATCGCTAGTTTAAAGTCTGATCAGCAGCACATGGCAGCTCTACGACATTCAGACTTCAGACTTGATTCAGACTTCCTTTAGGGCTATACTGAGTTGAACATGGCATTAAAACCTACCAGAAGCTGCTGTGGACATCATATCCTTCATCCATCATTAAACTATAACAAGTTTCCACAGCATCCTCTCAGTTAATCACCTATTTCAGCTGAGCTGCTAGATCATCCATGTGATTTACAGATTTATTATTTTGCACATTTATTGTACTGATTTATTTACTTAAATCGCTAACAGTTTAGCATAAAAAAAATTGAAGCTGAAGATTTCAAGGCAGAGACAGATACAAGTGCAGATTTAAAGTTTAATCAATATCAAAACAAAACACCAGAAGACACTATGAATGCTTGAAAATGAAAACAAACACAAAGCAATACATTTGAGACGAGAGAGTATAACGTGACAACAGAAGACAATCAAAGCAAGAGTGCAGTGCAAACTGTGACTCTATAAACACAAGTGCTCCTTAACATGAATGAAAATCAGGTGCAGGTGGCCATGTAACAGTGATGCAGGTGTGGTGCAGTGGCTTCTGGGAACTGAAGTCCAGAATTCATTCAGGATATCCATGACAGAACCCCCCCAACAAGCTCTACTCCTGGAAAACCACAAAACACTCCCTCCCCTGACATTTCCCCGGAGGAAAATGTCTTCACAGCCCCTTAGCTCCTGTGGCAGGCATTGTCCAACAGCTAGCAGGGGCAGGCATGGGGTTATGGCAGGCTTGCTAGGGTCGCTAGAGAGCACCCAGGCATGGGAAGCGGGGTCATCAGCTTTAGCAGGGCAATAAGGCAGATTGATGTCCTCAGTAAAACAGGAAGGCATAACTTGGTCGGCCAGGTCAGCAGACTCTGGCGTGAGAAAAACTTGGATGGCCGTGATGTCGATCTCAGAGAGCACGCCCAGTTCCTGTCTGAGGTCGATGTCACAGCCAGCTGGTGTGGGGCAGTCTCTTCCGCATGGCAAAGAGATGACATGATATCCCCGGCCTGGCTTGAATGCAAAGCGATAGCTACTGCACAGCCAGTGGGAAGAACGAAGCTCAAAGACGGAGCCTGAGGGGGAAGCGATGTTCCCCCTGAAGCTAGAGGGCTGAGCGACGCTCTCCGCGAGGTCCGAGGGAGGAGCAATGTTCTCTGTGAGGCCAGAGGGGGGGAGCGAGGTTCTCCATAGAGCCTGGAGGCAGAACGACATCCTCAGTGGAGCAGGGAGGTGGAGCGACGTCCTCAGCCGAGCAGGAAGGCGGAGTGACATCCGAAGCAGAGCCTGGCGTAGTGACGTCCGAGGCGGAGCAGGGAAGAAAAGCAGAGCTCTTGGCCACACCGGGAGGCAGAGCAACATCTTTAACTGAACAGGGAGACTGGGTGGACGACGTTCTCTGACAACTCGGCAGGCTGGACGAGACAGTGTGGGAGGGAGGGTGGGAGATGGCTCCAGCCTGGTTGGAAGGCTCCCCTGTGTGTGTGTGTGTGTGTCTTTGTGTGTGTGTGTGTGTTAACTGAAGTGCAATTTGGCACGTTCTTTACTGC